>NC_082725.1:23125376-23370970 GCF_030144855.1 Hypanus sabinus | reverse complement strand
AAAAACACTATAGCAACATGGGTTTATATAATATACTTAGCAATAGAGGGAGACAATCTGACTCCAACTAGCAGTGAGTGAGAATGTGAGCCAGAATCATGGGGTGCAGTCCTGAGGTACAGAAAGGAAACAACTCCACAGCAAAGACAATAGCACTATGATTATATTGACTCTTGAACCCTTTAAATGGGTTTGGGGGAATTAGGATGGAATCAGATGGGGACCAAAGCTAGGGAGACCATATACTCAATGACAAGGGAGACATGCAACCTCAGAATGGTTTGGTGCTATGGATGAGGAAATTTGTGTTTGGCTGGATTTATAAGTGTGCACTTATACATATATTTTATTATTGTGTTTTGGAGCTGGGAGGGGGTTTCATTATTGGCATAATTGGCTGTCCCTAAGTGCCCTTGAGAAGACACCGGTAAACTGCTTTCTTGAACTACTGCAGACATTCTGGTGATCATGGCAACTTTCTCTTGCTGACCTCTTGCTTCTTGATTACCTTAATAAACGAAATGTGTGGAGTTCTGTTTCTTTTTATCTGTCCAATACCCTGACTTCAAACCATGCCTCTATTTAAATGTATTACCTCTATTTACATATACATTTTAAAATGTTATATACCTGCTTAAGCCCATTTGAGAATCAAAGTACTGCCTGTTCTCCATCTCCCTCTGGTGCTCCCCTCCCCCTTTCTTTCCCCCTAGGCCTCCCATCCCAGGATCCTTTCCCTTCTCTAGCTCTGTATCCCTTTTGCCAATCACCTGTCTGGCTCTCAGCTTCACCCTACCCCCTCTGGTCTTCTCCTATCATTTCGCATTTTCCCCTCCCCCTCCTACTTTCAAATCTCTTATTATCTTTCCTTTCAGTTAGTCCTGACAAAGGGTCTCGACCTGAAACGTCAACAGCGCTTCTCCCTATAGATGCTGACTGGCCTGCTGTGTTCCACCAGCATTTTGTGTATGTTGCTTGAATTTTCAGCATCTGCAGATTTCCTCGTATATACTATATCCATTTCTTCTTCAATATTTATTCTGTTCTTTACAAACTCAAAATAAAAACAAACTGATGAGTTAACAGATATGATAATCTTTTCATATATCCTTGATATAGGCAATAATATCATTATCTTCTAAGCAATCCATTTATTAATAATAGGTTATAGATTTTCCCTGTTACAGATACAGGATTAACTGATTGTTACAGAGCTGTTTATTTAAATGATGGGGTTCCATTTGCATCCATTCAGTGTCTAGGAAGTATTCCCAAAGAAGATGACAATGTGGACATTTGCAATCTCCATTGTTCCCTCTTTAAAGGGGTGAAGTTTGTCAAGCCCTTGGGATTTATTGGTTTTCAAACCTATTAATGCTACAATACATTTTCAAATAATGCTTATTTCTTTCAGCTTCTCCTTAACTCAAGATCTTATTTACTTACCAGTAATGCCAAAGTTTTGTGCTCTTGTCTGTGAATAGAGGCAAAAAATTATTTAATTTCTGTCACTTCCTTATTCTCTAATATAATTTCTCCAGCCTCAGTCCAGGAATTAATTTCTGGTGAGTTGTTCTGTTTACATGCCTGTGAAATTGTTTACGATCTGTTTACATGTTTCCTTCCAGATTACTCTACTTTTTCTTTTCTCATCAATGCCTTCATTTTCATTTTTCTAAATTCTAAAACTTCCCTCATCCTCAGGCTTACTATTTTTGGCAACATTATGAGCTTTTGCCTTTGATCAAATATTATACTTAACTTATCTTGAAAGCCATGGCTGGATGACTTCCTGGCTGTTTGTGCTGTAAAGGGATGTGTGTTTGCCATAAATTCATTATTTAAATATAACTTATTACTCTTCTATGGTCACTTTTTAATGTGGTTTTCCTAATCTACTTTTGTTAATTCGCTTCATTCCTTTGAGGTTTGCATTGGAAGGACACTAAACCACTTTAAATCTTTATGGAAATTCTGTCATCTTTTCATCACTTTTCCTTAAATGCACCTTAACTTCAAGGTTATTAATTAACTATTTTTAATTGTGCAACGCTAGAACTAAAATCATCTTTTCTCCTGTTGGTTTATCGGCTTACTGATCTGAAAAACTATCTTGTGTATATTCTGAATACATTCTCCACACTGTTAATTTAATTACAACTGCTATTAACTTAGATTGTCCAGAAAATTGATAGATTAACATTCACAGTTATTAATTTATTTTTATATACCTTTTGTTTCTTGGTTTACACAGTGTTCATTATTTCCATCACTGTTTGGGATTCTTTAGATAACGTCTATCAGTGTACAATACATAGCTCATTTGGCTTTACCCCAAAACAGATTCAACTTAATTATCTGAGCTTGGATCGTTTTTTTTTTCCCATTGCTTTCATCTTGCTCACCTGGGCAACTATGGCCCTTGAGTAGGATGTTATGTTGTGGACATTATACTTGTGCTATTAACTCACCCATTTTGATTTGAATGATGCGTATTTTAGATTGCGCAGTGAATTGATAGATTAACATTTCCAGTTATTAATTTCATGCTTATATACATCATTTATTTCCTCATTTATACTGTGTTCTTTACTGCAGTCACCATGTAGGCCTTCATTTCTTCTAACCATTTATCTCTGCTCTAACTCTGAATTGAGTCGTCATCTGGTTGTCATTACCTACTCAGCTTTCCTACAGTATTGCTTTGTCATTTATTTCTTTAACTTCACACATTTCCTCCTAGAAAATACCCACCCATCCCACACAGTCACCTAAATAGTCAACCTAAATACCACACTCATTAATGTAGTTATTTGATTTGCTAGGACTCTGTGCTGGCGAATTCACTTGAAGCTTGTCCCAGTGCAATACTCCCTCTCTCACTAATAATGCTGCCAGCACCACGAAACCATTTCTCCCTCAGCAATTTTGGACCATACCTTCAATGCTCTATCATTATTGACCTTATGCCAGTCTATAGTGGACCAGATACTGATGCAAAGGTTACTATCTTTGTGCCTCTGCTTTTGAATTTTGATCTTAGCCAATCACTCTCATATCAATAAATGGTGTTTTATTGGTAGCTCTCAACTTGTGACTTGTCTTAACAAATTGAAATATTAAAGAACTTGTAAGCAAAGATATAGAGCTTGAGATGAGGCACAAGAAACGCTGGAATCTGAAGCAACACACAAAGCACTGTGTGGGTCAGACAGCAACACAGGAGGGAAATGAACAGTCTTTAGTTAGATAGCTTGGGAGGATCCATTAGCAGCAAGGAAAACCTTAAGTAAATATTTGAAAACTTATATTCCTCTGCCTGCTCTGGCCATGCTACTAGTCCTGGCAAGTTGGGCCTGACAGATGGGTCAACAGTGCTTCCCTGCTTGGGGTATCCAGCTGGAATAGCAGATTGAATCCAGATAGCATCACTGGCCCCTGGCTTACATGTTTAAAGTAAACTCTGCCAACTTGGGACAGATGTTCTGCTCAGAAGCTCAAAAGAGCATGTTGATATTTGGACCTATTGGTAAGACAATGGCTTGCTTTATTCTGTTTTTTTTTTGCCAGAAAGAAGAATTAAATGCAGGCACTCTCATTTCCATTCTACGTGTATCATTCAATCACTTCATTGGAAGTAATTTTTTCATGCATCACTCTACTTTTGAATCAAATATTCCTTTTGATCTGAAGTACCTTAGAGTGAAATTATCTCTGAAGTGTTTCATATTTTCCCTGGGTGATGTGTGGAACCCTAATGTATCAGTACTTTACATGCTTATCTTTGTGATGTCCAACATGTGAAGCCAAATGTTAGACCATAGCAGATGCAATTAATTTCATTCTGAAGAAAAATCTTTGATATGCTGATTCATAATTACCGACCACTGGTACTGTACATCGTACCAGTTGCACACTCAATTAACAACACACAGTCCATTAAGCTGATATATTCACACGTACAATAGTAATGCTGATGTTAATCTTAGCACTAAGGTTAAAGCTGTACAAAGTGAATCCTGGTTTATGTTATTTTTATACTATGCAGCTATGTTGGCGAGGCTTTTCTGCCAGGAATTCTCCCTCTTCGAGGATCTATTCTTTAATTTGTCTCCAGTTTTGAATTTACCCTATCACTTCCAAGCATTAAGACAAAACAAGAACAACAATTTTTGTTCATGGTAGAGTACTGTTACACACCGGCCTTACCAAAGAGATACAATTTTTAAAATGTATTGTTGGTTCATGAGCAGCACTGACAAGTCCATCATTGATTTTCCATTACTACCTGCTCCACACAAAGTGTTGATGAACTGTCTTTACTGGTTTCATGCAGTAAAGGTGCTTCTACTGGCCATCAGAATATGAACTCATTGGATTTGACTTTGAACCTCCAGTGATTTAAGGGATTGCTACAGATCCAGGCATTCTGGGATGACTCCCAGGTGGGAACCCCTGCTTCCTCCAGGATGACAGATGTGCATCCAGTGTTGCGTGACTTTACAGGAAACTGGAAGGAGATTACATTCCCCTGTACCAACTTCCTTTGACTTTCTAGGTGACAAAGGGAGATAATGTCAAAGCAACCTGTTGTTGATGGTTTACACTGAAGATACATTAAGTCGGTGGTGTTGGGAGTTAATATTCAAATTGGTAGATGTAATCTGAATCAAGAAGACTTGCTTTGCTCAAAATGATGGAGTCATGGAGCCCTACAGCACAAAATCAGGTTCTTCAGCCCACTTAGTCCATGTTGAACTATTTTTTTACCTAGTCTCATTGATCTACATCTGGACTATATCCCTCTATACTCTTCCCATTTATGTACTTTTCCAAATGTCTCAAAAATATTGAAACTGAACCTGCTGACACTACTTCTACCAGCTGCTCATTCCTCACTCTCATTACCCTTTGAGTGATGAAGTTCCCATCAGATTCCCCTGATGATGTTGAATTATTTTCATCATTCATCCAAGGTAAGTGGAAAGCATTGCATTGTGCTCCTGACTTGTGCCTTATGAATAGTGAAAATACTAGAAAGTCAGGACCTGGGGACTGGATGTGCAAAGTGATAGTATTCCTAAATAGGTCTATTAAAGTCCCAGCTCAGTGCACCCATTCCCACACTCAAACACACACTTCATCTTCCCATGGGCTAAACTTTTACGAGCTAATAGTTTATTTCCAAAATAAGATAATGTTAGAATAACAGTAGAAAGGAAATTTTACAAAATGACAGATCACAATTTTGAAATGCTTTGAACATGACTTAACTGCTAGATGAAGAAATGTTCAATTTTATAGATAGCTTTCATGGGAACAGTTTTCTGTGCATTCAATATTTTAACTGATTTTCAATATTCAGGGAGGGAATAAAATAAATGTCTGTTGTAAACACCTGGCTTGATCCAATTAGAAGTTTGTGGGACTGATGTGTACTCATGAAATAAATAGGTTATTGCTGAGCTAGGCAACCTTGCCAGTGATGGTAATAGACACAGACAGCATCATCATTCATGAGGTTTGATTTGATTTTCTCCTTTGGTCTCCCCAGGTTTGAGATGGATATTTTGCTGTGGGCCTTATTCCACAGATTCCCATTACCCTCAGTCGTAGACCGGCCAGATGGCCAGGGAAAATCTAAGGTTTCATAAGCACTTACAGGCTAGCAAATACCCGTGAATAGGATACAATTACTTAAATGCTTCAATATAAATGCCTGTTCAAATGGAGATGATGTTACCTACTAATAAGGTCAGCTGGCCAGTGTCTACTATTCAATTAAGACCAGAGTATTTTCATGGCTTCTCATGCAATGATGCGAGAACTGCGATGCTCAAATCAGATTATCTAAAAATATAGTCACTATCCCAAAAGCATTTGCACAACTTGTAGAATTTTCTTTTTCATTTGTCTACCCCTGTCTCTTTGCCTTCTAACTGCAGGGCTAAGAAAAAATTGGAAAGACTTTCATTTCTATACTCTCACTTCATCTTGAAGCACTTTCAGTAAATGTGCTTATATAAAGTGCAGTTACTGAAAATTGTAGGAAATATGGCACCACTCACGAATCAAAGCATAGTGACTGAGTTGTTAAACTGGTTATTTTATAAACCTGGGGAACATCGGTTCATATCCTCCTGTAGCAGTGGGGAAATTAAACAGTTAATTAAACAGATGTAAGTAACGGTAGGTGTGCAAATATATTGTTAATTCTACACAAATGATCTGGAGTATTGTATAGACATTTCTGTGCAGGTGTTTAGTACTACTGATCGGGGACAAATTTATGGACAGTATCTATAAACTTGCTGGTTTTTGGCCATCAGATTAATTGAACAAACTTAATTGTTTCAAAGTCAAAGTAATTTTATTATTAAAGTAGATATAAATAACCATATACTACCTTGAGATTAATTTTATTGCAGGCATTTACAAGAAAATAAAGGACAATAGGATTTATTTTTTAAATATACATGAAAACTGACAAGTAACTACTGTGCAAAAGAGGGCAAATTGTGCAAATAAAAAATAACTACTACTGAGAACGTGAGTTGTAGCTCGTTGAGGAAGAGGCATTGTTTTGGCCTTGATGTGACTCTCAACTGTCTTTTGGAGCAATCTTGAAATTAACTCCGCTCAAAGCATACAAATAATGAGTCAAAAATTATGGCCACATTCCCATGAATGAGTTGAAAAAGTTTACCCACAGCAAACTCCCATTCACAGTCGTCTCTCTTTTACAACGTTGATTGAAAAATAAATTCTGGTGAAGTGGTACCTGGGAACAAGAAGTCTGTTTAATCCCGGTTTTGGTTCTATTTGCAGTGTAAGGCTCAACTTTTAGATATAGAAGTACTTGAGGTGTATGAGGTCGGCACAGGAAAATGATTACCTTACGTCTAGTGGAGTAAATGCCACTGATTGAATGTCACACTCTTCCACTTACTGTGTTCTTATTTCCTTCACTCTTTTAGCTATTGTTGACCTCCTGGGCACCTGCACTGGACAGAAATGGGCTCTGCTGGGCAGTAATACCAGATACATGCTAATCTGCTGCATGAACTAAGGGCACAAGGCACCAACCACTTTCCTCACCTGCACTTACGATTTCAGAAACTGAAAAATTTCATAACTGATACAAATGTTAAAAATAGGTTGCTCTCAATAAATAATTTGTTCATCTAATTAAACCAAAGCATTGGAGAACAGTTATAAATACTTCAGGATCAAGTGTTTGTTTACTTTTCTCATAGAAAGCCATTCATCTCAGCAAGGAAAATAAATATTTCTGTTCGGATGCATTCACTAATAAATCACATTTTATTAAAGTCTGAGACTGACTTTTTAAAAGATTATCATTTTTATGCACTTATCTTGTAATTTACAGCTTATTTTTCTTCTGCATTCTATACCCATGGAAAATGCTATTTTTAATTGCCAACGTGCTTTAAGAGACTGAGTCATTTTTGTACGTTCCGCTTTTTCATCGGAAGATTTGCATTGACTGCTGGAATGGCTTGGTAACTGACATCTCTTTAGCGCTGTGTTGATGGGAGAAGGATCATCCCTCCCTCCCTGTGGTCCGGCCAATTTTGAAGCCCTGATTATTGTCCAGTGACATGAGTCACTGACCACCTGGCAGAAGGCAAACAATCTGCCACCTGTGCTCTAGGCAACCTAGTAATACCCTCCATCAACTTCTGTACTGAACTGAAAGCCAAGAATGACTTGCAGGAGCAGAATGTGACAGGATTTTCTGCTTTGTAAATTAACCAGGATCTCAATGACTGGTAAAGGCAGGTTTGTGGGAATGAACACCATTTCCCTATTCTAAAGTTTCTATAGCTTTTTTTCCTAAGCTGCACAAGATTTGAACACTTTTGAAGTAGTAGTAATTGGCTTCTTTTGTTCTTCTGTTCATCGAAAATTAATTTGCAAGTACATAAATGATAAAAATAGTAATGTTGACTTTTGCATCAAGGAGACTTGAATTCATATGGGAGAGCGTGATGGTTTGGTTGCATTGAAACTTGGTCAGACCACTCCCTACCCCCACCCCACCCTTTTGCAAGAACTCCAGAAGGCAGAGTTTTGCCTGGAAATTTTAGAGAATCAGAAAAGGTACACCGTTGGCATGCCAACAAGCATTTGATTAATGGGTCTGTCACTGCAAACTTCAATAGCACTGGATCAGCTATTCAGTGTTTTGATTTGTTTGCTACAGAATGTGAAGCAATTGAGGACAATGCTGGGTCCTGCAAGTCAGAGAGGATGGTTGGAGTGGAGGGTGGATGAGGCTTCTTATGTGACATTGCCATGGCCAGAAATAAAGGGTGGTATGATTGGCTGCTTGGTGATTGATAACTTGGTTATGGTGGGTGGAGTTTGAGGCCTCAGTGGGGACTCCAGGAGGCTTGCCTTCCTGCAGTTGCAATCTGAGGCAGCACTATTAAAGTTGTGTGCCCACCCCACTAACCCCCTTCCCATTCAATGAGTCCTCCTGGCACAGCCTGGAGTCATTTCCATGGAAACACTCCCAAAGCAACGATGCATTGAGAATGACATCATTTAATGTGTGGCTTACAAGGAAACTGTATCAGATGCACAAGCATGAGTCTCATAGTTGAAGTTCTCTTGTGATACAAAATGACCCAGAAATTCCACTTCACTTTTGATAAATTCCAGCTCTATTGCTGAAATAAATATTAATGTTCAGGAGGTACAGAAGCTTGAAGACCCACAGTACCAGGTTCAGGAACAGTGAATTCCTTTCAACCACTTTAGTTTTTGAGCCAACAGGCAAAACCCTAATCACTACTGTTTAGCAATATTCAGGCCACTTTGATCATTTAGCACTAAAATGGACATTTGTTTTTGCTGTGATTGTTACTTACAAAAATAATACACAACTTAAGTGTAATTTTATGTTTTTTCTTGTGAATGCTGTTTATATGATGCCATGAGCTTGTGATGTTGTTGCAAGTTTTTCATTTGAAATTATGCATAAATGTATTTGTGCATATGACAATAAACGAGTTTGACTTTAAGGACTGCTGTCTAAGTATGTTGAAGTATATTGAATGATGACAAGCTGCAGCAGTTGAGCTGTTGTCTCGTGTTTCCAGAGACCCGGGTCTAATTGAGACCTTGGGTGCTGTCTGTGTGGAGTTTGCTCTTCCTCTCTATGACCCTGTGTGTTTCCGCTGGGTATTCTAATTTCTCCTCAGCCCTAAAGCTGTGCTGGTAGGTTAATTGGTTACTGTAATTACACTTCAGAGAGATTAATTGAAAGAAAGAATCAACGGAGAGTTGATGGGCATATGTGAGAGGGAAAAAGCATGAGTACAAGGGAATAAGGAGAGCGCCAAAGGGCTGATGGCTTCCTACTGGGTGTCACTATAAAAAGGAAGCTTGAAGCTTTGACAAAAGCATCATATTTGCAGTCCCTTAAGATGATTGAGGAATATAGTTTTGAGGTCCATAAAATATTAAAACTATTTAAGTAATGAGTAATTGTTCTGTCATGCACTATTTTTCAATTAGGAGTGAAATTGGAACGCTTATTTTCAGATCTCAGCCAGAAACATTGAATATTTATTCTTCTCCATTGAAGCTGCCTGACCTGCTGAGTTCCTCCAATATCTTGAATGTGTTAGTCTGGATTTCCAGCATCTGCAAAATCCCTTCTGTTAATCTTCATTCCTCTAGACATCACTCCACCCCCAATTCTTAAGAGGCCTGGTCCATTCAGATTGGTTTGATCAATATTTTATAATCTCATTTCAAAATAAAGTTTATTGTTATGTCAAACACTTGAATTGCAGAAAGAAAAGCAAAAGGGTCCAGAAGATAAATCCCACTTTGCTTTATTCTTAATTATTCATTTAAGGGATGTGAGTGTCACCAACTAAACCAGCATTTATTGCCCATCCCTAGTTGCCCTTGAGAAGGCGGTAATCAGCTGACTTCTTGAACTCCCGCGGGCCCTGAGGAGTAGGTACACTCACAGTGCTGTTAGGGAGGGAATTCCATGATTTTGACCCAGCGACAATGAAGGAATGGTGTTATGTTTCCAAGTCAGGATAGGTAGGTAGGGTAGGTAGGCCTCCGTTAGCCTCGATAGACCATGGATTTGCACCTTGGAAAGTTCCTAGGGCTCAAGCCTGGGCAAGGTTTTTAATGGAAGACTGGCAGTTGACCAAGTCAGGATAATGAGTGACCTGGAGGGGGATTTCAAAACAGTGGCATTCCCAGGTATCTGCTGTTCTCGTCCTTCTAAATGCTAGTGGTTGTGGGTCTGGAAGCTGTTGCCTTAGGAACTTTGGTGTGTTGTTGTACTGCATCTTGTAAATAGTACACACTGCTGCAATTGTTCGTTGTGGGGAGGTAGGGTGCTTGTGGAATGGTTGGTCTCCTTGTACTGGATGGTGTCAAGCTTCTTGAGTGTTGATGGAGCTGCGAGTGGTGAGCATTCCGTGAGCATTCCGTTATACTCCTGACATTGGTGGACAGGCTTTGGGGAGTCAGGAGGTGAGTTAAACACCAGAGGATTCCTAGCCTTTGACCTGCTCTGGTAACCACAGTGTTTATATGGCTAGACCAGTTCACTTTCCTGTCAGTGGTAACCCCCAGGATGTTGGTAGTTGATGCCACTGAATGCCAAGATGGTTAGAGCCACTGTTGTTGGAGATGGCCATTGCTTGGCAATTGTGTGGCTTGTTACTTGTCACTTGTCAGCCCAAGCCTGGATATTGTCCCGGTCCTGCTGCATGTGGGAATGAACTGCTTCACTGAGGAGTCACGAATGGTGCAGAACATTGTGCAGTCATGCAAATATCCCCACTTCTGACCTTATGACGGAAGGGAGGTCTTTGATGAAGCAGCTGAAGATGATTGGTCCTAGGACACTTTCCTGAGGACCTCCTGTAGTGATGTCCTGAGGCTGAGATGATTGACCTCCAACCACTACAACCATCTTCCTTTGTGTCAGGTATAATTCCAACCAGCGGAGGATTTTCCCCCTAATTCCCATTGACACCATTTTAGCTAGAGCACCTTGATGCCGTACTCAGTTAAATGCTGCCTTGATATCAAGGGCTGTCACTCTCACCTCACCTCTGGTATTTAGCTCTTTGGTCTATGTTTGGACCAAGGAATTGATGAGATCAGGAGCTGAGTGGCCTTGATGGAACCCAAACTGGGCATCTGTAAGTAGGTTATTGTCGAGTAGGTGCTGAATGATAGCACTGTTGATGACACCTTTCACTACTTTGCTGATGATTGAGAGTTGGCTGATAGGGCAGTAACTGGCTGGGTTGGACTTGTCCAGCTTCTTGTGTACAGGACATAACTGGGCAATTTTCCACATGGCCGTGTAGATGTTGGTACTTTAGCTGTACTGGAACAGCTTGGCTTGTCGCCGCAAGTTCTGGAGCACAAGTCTTCAGGATGATCAGATTGGTTGCATACTGACATCTGGGATGCTGGGGACTTCTGGAGGAGGCTGAGCTGGATCATCTACTCGGCATTTCTGACTGAAGATTGTCGCAAATACCTCAGCCTTATGTTTTGCTCAGGTGTGCTGGGCTTCTCTATCATTGAGGATTAGAATAGTTGTGGGGCCTCCTCCTCCAGTGAGTTGTTTGATTGTCCACCACCATTCACATCTGGATGTGCCAGGACTACAGAGCTTAGATCTGATCTGTTGATTGTGGAACCACTTAGCTCTGTCTATTCTTTGTGCTTATGGTGCTTGGCATGCAAGGGATCCTATATTGTGGCTTCGCCAGAGTGACACCTCATATTGAGGTATGCCTGATGTTGGTCTTGGCATGACCTCCTGCACTCTTTATCGAACCAGGGTTGATCCCTTGACCTGGTGGTAATCTTAGAGTGGCGGATATGCAAGGCCATGAGGTTACAGATTGTAGCTGCCCACAGCGCCTCATAGGTCCCCTGTCTTGGACTGCTATATCTGTTCGGTCTATCCCATTTAGCATGGCGGTATAGTGTCACACAATGTGGTGAAGGGTTTCTTCAATGTGGAGACAGGATTTAGTCTCCACAATACTGTGTGGTGGTCACTTCTACCAATGCTGTAATGGACAGATTCTTCCGTGGCAAGCAGGCTGGTAAGAATGAGGTCAGGTGTGTTTTTCCCTCTTGTTGATTCCCTCACCACCTGCCGTAGTCCCAATCTAGTAGCTATATCCAGTAGAACCTGACCATCTCAGTCTGTGGTAGTACTACCAGGCTACCGTTGATAACGGACATTGAAGTCCCTACAAAGAGTACATTCTGTGCCTCTTCCAAGTGCTGGTCAACATGGAGAAGTACTGATTCATCAGCTGAGGGAGGACGGTATGTGGTAATCAGCAGGAGGTTTCCTTCTCCATTTCTAACTTGGTGCCATGAGACTTTGTGGGGTCTGGAGTCAAAGTTGAGAGTTGCCAGGCACCTCTCCTTGTCCTGTCCTGCAGGTGTGACAGTACATACCCAGGTGTTAATTCTAGTTCTACTTCTACTTCTGTTTATTTCTCACTTATTTCTTGCTCACTCTCTCTCCCTCACTCTCTTGCTCTCAAATCCTTGCTGTTTCAGGGTAAGTTGTTGCAATTCTAATGATCTATTATGTTTAGGTAATCCAACATGAAGCAACTTGGACAATGGAATTAAAATACAATCAACCTCAGTTACAAACATTCTAATCAGAAACTACTAAATATTGGGAAACAGTTGCATTATTATTTTCCTCTTTATCTTCCTTGAAGATACAGTTACCAAACCGTAATTAATGATACAGAGAGGTGATATTAGTCTGGAAATTTAAACGTGCCCTTATGGATATGGAAAGTAATTATAACAATTGTGTACCAAAGTTTTGGTTTAGTGCTCATTTATGTAAGCAAAAATGGGTTTGCAGAATCAGAGGCTGGGTCTGGAACACAAGGCTTTCAGAGGCTGACTAGGCTGAGGATACTAAACTGATTTGGTGACCTGACATTCAAGTAAGTATCCTCAAGGTGTTGGAAATCAAAAGTCCCAAAGTCCCATCAGGAGTGAGTATCAGCTATCTATTCCCTTAAGAACAATAAGCCCCCTGGCACTGACAAAATCCCTGCTGGTTTACTGAAGAACGGAGGGTACGTGTGTATGCGCACCCTCTACCAGTACATCACCAAGGCCTGGACTGATGAGGACATCTTACAGCAATGGAGAAATGCAAACATCATTGTCATTTATAAGAACAAGGGTGACAAGGCCGTCTGCGGCAATAGTAGGGGCATTTCACTCCTTCCTGTTGCTGGAAAGGTCCTGGCCAAGGCGATGATTCAGAGGCTCATCAGCAACATCACCGAGTCAATGCTGCCTGAATCGCAGCATGAAATTCAGGAAGAACAGGAGCATGATCAACATGAGCTTCACAGCCCGGCAGCTTCAAGGAAAGTGCCGGGAACAATATCAAGACCTGTTTATGGCCTTTGTCGACCTCTCCAAAGCATTCGACACCGGGCAAGGAGAGCTCTTATGGGATGTTCTCCCCAGGTTTGGCTGTCCCAATAAATTTGTTAACATCCTCCGCCAGTTCCACGATGGGATGACTGCTCGGGTGACCATAGGAGGACAAGAGTCCGAGCCCTTCCTTGTACGCACAGGGGTGAGGCAGGGGTGTGTGCTAGCGCCATCGCTCTTTAACATCTTCCTCTCGTGTGTTACCAAGCTTCTCCACAATGAGGTTGAAGACAGCAGCGGTGTGACAGTGGATGTCAGATTAGATGGGAATCTCTTTAACATCAGGAGGCTCCACGCGACCACCAAACTCCACAGAGAACAGATCCTGGAGCCGCAGTATGCAGACGACTGTGCTCTTGTGGCTCATAGTCTGGAGGATCTTCAGACTGTCCTTGCTGTGGCGGTGAGAGCGTACGGCAGGATGGGGCTGACCGTCAATACCACCAAGACAGAAGTGGTTTGCCAAAGGAGTACTAGTGTCCCACCCACCCTACCGGCCTTCACTGTTGGAGATGAAAAGCTGTCAGTAGTGCCAGCTTTCAAACATCTGGGGAGCATTCTCTCTGAGTATAGCGGCATTGAAAACGACTGCCAGAGCCACATTGATCAGGCATCAGCTGCCTTTGGGAGACTTCGGCGTAGAGTCTTTCAGAACAGGAGCCTTCGTCCCTCCCCAAAGGTCACTGTATAACAAGCCGTCTGTGTTACCACTCTCCTTTATGGTTGTGAAGCTTGGGTAACCTACAACCGTCACATCAAGTCCTTGGAGCACTTCCACATAAGCTGCCTTCAGCGCATCCTGGGAATTACTTGACGTGAGCAGTTGCCTCACAATGAAATACTTGCTAAGACCAACTACAGAAGTATTGAGGCCACGATCACCCAGTGTCAGTTGCAGTGGCTGGGGTGCGTGATAAGGATGCCCCCATGTCGGCTACCCCGCAGAGTGTTATATAGCCAGCTACATCATGGCCGACGCGCAGCTGGAGGGCCAAAGAAGCACTTTAAGGATCAGATGAAGAATGCTTTAAGAAAGTGCAAGATCAGACCTGAGGACCTGGATGATATTGCTGCTGACCATAACACTTGTGACAGCTTTGTGGGGACGGGGTTCATATTCCGGAGATGGAAAGAACAACCAGAAAACAGCAGAAGACAGCTAGGAGAAATGCAGCCATGGTTGCCACCACTACCACATATACATGTCCCAGCTGCAATAGAGCTTGTGGGTCCAGGATAGGACTATATAGTCATCAAAGATCTCATTGTTAAAGGAGTGGACATTATCATTGAGAGAGAGAGAGTGTGTGTGTGTGTGTGTGAGAACACATGTATGCATATGCTACTGGTTTAACAGAATGAGACGGAGTGATAAGGTGGCCAGGAGAGATAATGGTGGCCAAGATGTCGACTGTACCTTACGGGAACCATCTTGAATAACAAGTATTATGTATGGGAAACAAGAAAAAATCTGCAGATACTAGAAATCTGAGCAACTCTCACAAAATGCTGGAGGCAGCATCTAGGAAAAGAGTACAGTCGACGCTTCGGGCCAAATTCCCATGAAGTTATGGGATTTAACTTGGAGGGTTCACAGTCAAGATTTATACTATGAAAATGTTGTTGTTTTGGAAATGGCATTGATGGCTACACCCAGAGCCATAGTGAAGAATTTCCCACACACTGCTCCAAAATACATTGAGAATGATGTCTGGTGCAGAAATGTTTTGAGAAACACAAGAACATCTTACACCAAGCAATACTCAACTGAATGTCTGGAGTGAAGGGAAACAAAACAAAATGGTCATTATTATGATTCACTCCACAGTATATAAAGATTAGAAGATGGATCATGCACCTGCTGTGATTTTTCAACCTGCATAACTGTATGCTGATTGAATCTGAAGTAAATTAAGTTTGCACATTCTGGATCAAGTATTGCCAGTTGAAAAATTTAACTGAACACTTAAACCATGAATCGTCCTTCTCACAGTATCAAAATGTGGGATAAAGTCATATCTCCTGCAGGCCTCCTGCTGAACATCGAACGAGAATTAACGCCACATGATCTTGAGGATGTTCCGAGGAGTGCACTCTGGGATAGCATGCTCCTGTTCCCACAGCATCAGCTTTGAAAGGACTGCAAGTAGACGTGAAAATAATTGAAAGCATCTCTATGCTCTCGTCAACATGGCCGATCTCCCAGCTGTCCAACATTTGCTCTTTCTCCTTCAATGGTGTAGACCTCCCATAGTCACCACCATGCTGGATGTGATCCCCTATACTGCTGACTGACCACTCACGGCCTCCCACTGCATGGCTGTGCTCTTCCTAACCACTCTAGTCCCTTCTGCTCCAACTTCTTCCCACACTCTCTCTCACCCACATAACTACAGCCCCTGGTTGAAAGAAAATTTTCTGTGCCAGATCAGTGCCCAAAACAATTGCTTTTCTAATGCATTAATACCACTTCAGTGTACCCTTTGTGACGTGCTGGAGTTTCTTGCTACTTATTTTTCAACATGTGGCACTGAAATAATCAGTGCTGCACAATGTAATTTCTCAGCCATCTTCTCTCATTCTCACTGGTCGCTTTCTGCAATAAAGGGAAAGTCATAAAAGAACAAACAAAATCTTCAGTTGTACAGCTGAAGAATACTAAAGAGGTAATGTTGAACATATAGGGGCTATAGCCTGGAAAACAGTTAGGATCATTGTGCAGAATGATTACATTACTGATATTGTGCATGGTGCACAAATACTTATGGCAAAGCAATGCTATGGAAAAATACAAATTTATGTGAATATTTGAAGAATTACAAATTATAATTATAAGGATGGACTGAATTTTTGCATTATAGTTGACAGGCTGTCTTAATGAAGGTGTAACTTCATGAGTTTGAGAAAAAGAATAGATTATTCTCATGGGCTAAGGAGATGATAATGAGAGGGCTCATATTTAATGTAATTAAGAAACTGATTAAAAATGAGATTAGGAATGAGTGTTCTGTGCAAAGGCAGTTGGGAATTGTAGTTCTCCACCACAAAAGGCTCTTAAAACAAAATCCACAATTTCTTTCTGAAGGAAGTCAGAGAGTGATTTGAAAAATATTCTAGGGAGCAGATGGCATTTTAGATTGAAGAGTTCAAATGGAAAAAGTATTTGATTTCAAAACTGATCAAAATGTAAAGTTAAAAAGGTTATAAGAATTTAAGAAATGAAGTAATGGAAACAGGCTTTTTGCCCTGACTTGTCATGCCCACTGTGATGGCTGTCTAAACTAATCCTATTATCCTGCATTTGGCTCAAATTCCTCTTTCCTTTCTTATCCATGGACTTGTCCAAATGCTTTTTAATTGCTGCAGTTGTACCTGCCTCCACCACTTCCTCCTGCAGCTTGTTCCAAAAACTTACAAGCTTCTGTGTGAAAACCTTACCACTCAGATCTTTAAATACCATCCTAAGTCTATATTGGAATAGTACACCTCAGATTGGACACTGGGGCGCACAATATTGTACCAAAAATTTAACCTACTTCAAGATCAATCTATCCCTTCCATCCTACATAGCCCATAACCTTCCATTTTTCTTTCATCTTTGTTCCTATCTAAGAATTTCTGAAATGTCCCTAATGTGTCAGCTTCTTCCATCATCTATAGCAGTGTGTTTCAGGTACAATACTCTCTGTGTAAAGTAACCTACTTCGGAAATCTCCCCTAAGTGTTCCTCCACTCACTTTGAAAGGAAATCCTCTGGTTTTAGCGATTGCCGCCCTGGAAGAAAGGTACCGGCCACCCACTTTGTCAATACTTCTCTTAATCTTATATACCTCCAACAATTCTGCAACTCTACCAATCTTTGTATCGTCAGCAAACTTGCTTATCAAACTACCAACATTCTCATCCAAGTCAATTATACAGATGATAAATTACATAGGTCCCAGCATAACCATCAATCCCTGCAGTGTTTTGACTTTTGGAAACAACCTTCTACACTTCACACAGCCTTGTATCACCAAGCCAATGGTGGTTCCTGTTTGACAAAACACCAAGGATCTCATGTGTCCCAGCTTTCTGGTCCAGCCTACTATGCAGGATAATGTCAAAAGCTAAAGTCCATGTATACCATATCCTCTACCTTGCCAATGTACATAGTAGCTTCCTCAAAATTAAAGTCTGTTCAGATTTGTACATGGAAATTCCTGTGAACTGATCTTTGCTAGATCCATCTAATCAACTCATATTGCTACATGTAAGCATACCTTTTCAGTAGCTTCCCTACTACTGATAGAAACCTTCAGTTTCCTGGAATATCTTTGCTGCCCTTGAATACAGAAACAGCATTAGCTGTTTTCGGTATTTCAACTCACTGTGACTGCCTCACTTGCAACTAAAAATGATTCAAAACTCTCGTCAGCACCACAGAAACCTCCTCACTTATTTCCCATAATGCCTGTGGACCCTAACATGTGTCAATATAATGTCTCTAACGATTCCTCTTTCCTAATACACATGTGTTCCAGACTACCAGTGCATGGCAGCCCCAGGCCTCATCTTCACCATCCTTTACCCTGCTGAACACTGACGCAAAGTATTCATTCAATACACCATGTTTGGTGCTTGGCACAACTCAAAATGCCCCTTTTGGTCACTAAGTGGG
The DNA here is from genome assembly GCF_030144855.1 of Hypanus sabinus. NCBI lineage: Eukaryota > Metazoa > Chordata > Chondrichthyes > Myliobatiformes > Dasyatidae > Hypanus > Hypanus sabinus. Next base: position 23,352,795 of record NC_082725.1, on the reverse strand, counting down.
CCTAATCTGTCTCGGGTAGTGGTGGATACACAGGAACATTCACCTGCTATTTCTGCCCTTTCCTCAGCCACAAGAAAACTACAGCACAGAAACAGGCCCTGTGGCCCATCTTGTCCTTGCCTATCCATTTAAGCTGTCCAGTCCCATTGTCTTGCATCCAGATCATAGACCTACATAGCCCTCCCTTCCATGTACCTATCAAAAACTTCTCTTAAATGTTGACATTGAAATCGCATCTACCACCTGCTATGTTCTATGATTGACACAATATCATAATCCCACAATCTGTACTTTACTGTCAGCTCATCTGTCTTGCCAGTAAGGCTCCTTGAATAAAAGTAAATGTCTCTAAGCTTCCAAAGATGCTTTTGTTTTCCGATCCATTTTTAGTCCTCTGTCCACTGCCATTTCTTCCATTGACTGCAGTTGTTTCTTTCTCTCCTCGTACTACATTGTATTAAGAGTAGGCCATCTGCCCTTAGAGTTTATTTTTACCATCCATCCAAATCATGCCTAACCAGTTCCATTTCTATTTCCCATTTCCCTTGATTCTGCTGGTGTTCACATATCTCTTCATCTCACTTTGAAAGAATGCAATGACTAAGTTTCCATGGCTGCTTGGGAAAGACAGTTCCAAGTGATTACCAGTTTCTGAGAGAAAAAGTTTCTTCTCGTCTCAGTCCTAAGTGTCCTATTTATTTTCAAACTGTGCTCTCTGTTCTTTTTTACTTCATTGTTTTTTTTGTAGTTGTTTGTTATGCAGACATATTTTCTATTTTAAAACATTTCCGAAGGTCAAAAGTACTTCATTGGTTGCAGTGACTTTTGGGACATCCCAAAATGCATGTGGATGTCTTTATACAATTTTTAAAAATGTCTAAACATAGCTCTATTGCAATGGCTTCATTCTTACTCATTCAGTAAGTCTGAATAAATTTTACATATTAGAAGGTGAGCTGGTCTCATTTTATAAGAAATTTCTCATGTTTTATAAGTCACAATTTCAGTTGCATTTTGGAGGCTTGAACTGTTCCACAACTTTGCAATCTTGTTTTTTTTTTGAAATGTGCATACAGTTCTATTTGGACGTTTACATTGTTGATTTTGTGTATAGCCTATGAATATTATTAATGGATGTTCCCTGAAAAAGACCCTCTTTTTATCTCAGTAATAAAGAACCTTTTCTTATCTGAGTCAGAACCAGCTAACACTTGAAAGTGTTTCTTATTTCATTTTCTATAAATAATGTAAGTAGAAATTAAAATGAAATGGAAAAATCACTGAATTCTCATGATACCTGTCAGTTTTTATTGCTCCGTAGACTCAAACCATCCTTATTTGTTTTGTATTCTGTTTGCTTCTGCTTTGCAGAGGTTCGGAAGTTTACCTGCAAATGGGATGCCTTTCCCATGTGCATGGCAGTCTGGAACCAGATCGCTGAATTATAGCACAGTGTGTAGACCCTACTGTAACCAGTTTTTAAATGGTAACAGTGCAAGAATGGGATCCTCCCTTTTGCTTTGTTTTAAATTCCAGATTAGATAAGCCATCATCTCCAGAAGAACAGAGAGCTTAAAAGGAAAGGCATAAATGGAAAATGAATTTCAGGGTAGCATATAGCGACATATATGTACTTTGATAATAAACTTACCTTGACTTTGAATTACTTTATATTCTCCTGGCTGACTACTTTAGCAGCCAAATCAGATGGTTTGTCAGAATTTTGTAACTATTCAGTGATCTCAAGCATGATCATGTCAAACTTTGAGGGCTTATTCTTCCCCATTTTACTGGTTAGCTACTTCAGAAGCCACAAAACAGGAGCTGCAAATCACCCTCAATGCAGAAGCAGAAGATGAATAACCTGTTCAATGTATTCCCTTTGAATAATTAACCTTTTCTTTTGAAAATTAAGCTTACTTCCACCTGTATTTCACATTACAGCTACTCTCTACATTAAAATGAATTGTTTCCATAATTTAGGACATTAGGAAATCAAAGGGCAGAGTAGTCCAAGAAGAATCATGTATTTCTGAAATGGCCAATGTCTTTCGTTATTGGCTCTTCTCACTCTGGATATAGACTCTCTCTATTTATGCATTCCATTACGAGGGTGATTGATAAGTTCATGGCCTAAGGTAGAAGGAGTAAATTTTACAAAACCTAGCACATTTATTTTCCAACATAGTCCCCTCCTACATTTACACACTTAGTCCAGCGGTTGTGGAGCATACGGATCTTGGACCTTCAGAAAGTGTCCACAGCAGGGGTGATTGATAAGATCGTGGCCTAAGGTAGAAAGAGATGAGTTATACAGCTCTTGTTACATGCACATGCAGGTCCACTCTTTGAGTGATTATGCAGAAAGCTTGAAGTTAATAACTCATCTCCTTCTACCTTAGGACACAAACTTATCAATCATCCTTGCTGCGGACACTTTCTGAAGGTCCAAGATCCGTATGCTCCACGACCGCTGGACTAAGTGTGTAAATGTAGGAGGGGACTATGTTGAAAAATAAATGTGCTAGGTTTTCTAAAATTGACTCCTTCTACCTTAGGCCATGAACTTAGCAAGCACCCTCGTATTTTGAAAACATTTATCAAAGTTCCTTGTGATTTTTTCTGCTTCAGTGAAAATGATGCCATCCACTCTACTATCTCCACATTTTAATTTTACCCCCCTTCCCCAAGACCTTTCCTCAAGTGTTTTGCTTAATATTGGATATTGTATTTGAGCTGGAATATATGCAGTTCCATACAAAGAATTAATGTAACATTGTAATTGTAATCAGTGTTAGTATTGATAAAGTCGAATTCGCCACATACTTTATTAATAGCCTTACCAGGTTTTGTTCTGAAACTTCTGAAGAGTTCTATATAAATACCACCGTTTTTTTCTTTTCTTACATCATACCATTATATTACTGCACCTATTTTTTTTTGCCAAGATATATCACATCTCTGCACATTAAATTTCATGTCATTTAAAAGAAAGTAACAAATCCCCACACAGCTTAATTTCTGTAATACATGGATTAATGTTACTGCACAAGGCATTAATCCTACACTCGTTTTAGCAAATTATCATTTAAGGCCCTCCGTTGGTCATGACAAACCATGGATATTGTGTCCTAGCTGTCTACGTGATGCTCAAGCCAGTATGCCAGCCAGGACAGTATGATCTGGAGAGCAAACTGTTACTGACGCAATAGGCTACCCCTCTCCACACAGCTGATGAATTCAAAGAAACAATAAAGACCAATACAGTTTGACACCAACAATATCACAGGAGATGCCAGTAAGCGTTGACCTCAACATAGAATTACCTTAAGGACTCCAGCTCCAGACCTTTCCCTGGAATTTACTATCAAAGTCTTGCCCATGAGGGGGTATAGCTGCAAGGCAGTGGAGGTTGGAGATCAGAATTTTCCTTCTAGATGAGAGCTGCCAACCATGGCAGAGGAGTCCCATCTGCCCAAAGCAAAAGGTTTTAAGGTGGCAGTAACACATCTTTAACTGTTCTTCTGTCGGTAGAAATAGTTCCTCTGGGCTTAGTAGTTAAGCCACATGTGAAGGCCAGGAGCTGGACGTAGTTGTCAGAGGCTATTTCAGACACATGCCATTGGGAGCATTTAATAGGTAGTGAGAGCTTATCCAACTTGCTTAACCTGAATTACCATTAAGGTTTTTTTTTAACTATTCCCTCTGTACCAATACTCGAACACTACCAATAAAGCTGAAACGGGATATCCTATTGGCCAGACAATTGATCCTTATTTCCCACCCCTTGTACAGGGTTCTTCCTTGCAACTGCATTTATTTCAAAATGTTCGGAAGTCAAAAGAAAGGAAGCCTTGCTAAAATTAAGCAGGATATTAATGTAACTTCATTTGAGGTACTATGTGTAGTTTCGATCTCCATATCTGAATGAGTGTATAGAGACATAGCAGGACCAAACCGTATGACTGTTTCCTGGGTGAGTGGGTTGCTATTCAACTGAAAGTGTAGAAGAATGAGATTCTAAAATGAATTGCAAGTGTAAATAGTTCGAGGGAATTCCCTCTGACAGGAGAGTCTGGACCTAGTTTCCTTTGTATCTGGAGTAGTGTCAGCCATTTAGAACTCTGATGAAGTGAAGTTCTTTTTTGCAGAGGGTTGTAAATTATCTACTTGAAATACCATATCTGTGCATGTTTGTTAGCTGGCTAAGAGCTTTTCAGGAGACACAAGGAAAGGATGTTGATTGTACATTTGAATCACAGGATCATCTATGAGCTTAGTGAATGTTAAAGAAGATTAGAGGAACTCGATTAACTCCATCTGCATCTGTTTTTGACAGTAACTTTGTATTAATTGACCTATTGATAACTGTCTCCCCTTCCCAGAATTTGTGTATTCATATGTATATTTTGGTGTGACAGAGTAAGGAGAACGTGATGGAGGAGAGTGATCCAACAAGTCAACTAGGGTAAACTTGGTTTGCCAGCATTTTGTAGTCACGTGGTAAGGTCTACCTTAGTTGTTCTGATGATGTAAAGACACAGAAAGAGTACAGAATAGTTTAGTTACTCTGTTACACCACTGTTGACCCAGCAAATAATGATTGACACTTCTCTAAGTCCCTCATCTCTTTGGGGAAAAATTGATTCTTTGTGTGTTTCGTTAGAATTCATTTGCTGTCAGACTGAAAGCCATGTTCTCAACTGTACTTCACAACACTGAGTCTTTGTGACAATCAGTTTTTTCCATCCTCTTCCTGGCCATCAATACTCTCCTCCCATTGTCCGAGCAGCCTGCTTTATTTTCTTCACACACTGATTGCTTGCCCACCTCCCATTGATTTTTCATGGTTTACTCAATCCAATCAAATTGAACAATGCCTATAATGCAACTCCTTGGTGAAGCAGTTCTTTCTTGTGAAGAGCAAATAACGAAATGAAAGAGTGAGTTAAACCAGTAAGATTGCTTTGCTCTTCTTTGCCTTCCCAGGCTTGTATGCAGATATCAATTTGCCCATCCAAGCGTCAAACTTCTAAGGATACTTTGGTGTTCCAATGTTTACCTCCTAATCCTGTTTGAAATGGTGCAGTTTTTGAGAACACCTCTCTGCATGTCAGTTTACTTTTTGCAGAGGATTTCTGTTCAGTGGAACGTGCCAGTCTCCTGACTTTCTATTATTGACAATAGTCATGTCACGGTAATGATATTTTCCACTTCTTTTATTTCACAGGCCAAACTCCTCTTTGGCTTCTATGGGTTGCAACTCTTCAGACAGTAATTTTTTAACAAGTGTTTACACATGTTTAATGTATTTTGATTCAAATCTTTGACATGGCTTTTTGCTTGAAATTGTCCTTCCTATATTTCATGTTTTTGAACTTCTGTGATAATTCTCCCACTGTTCTTTGACATAAGAGATTAGTACAATTGATATTATTCAGAATAAAATGAGCATAAAATGACACATTATCAGTATACCAGTTGTGAAGTTTTATCTTTCGTTATGGATGTTATTTTTACATTTAGATTTTATTTCACTTTTATAACTTCTTTTCCAAACAACTGGAGTCCATTGTGTGATACTGAATCAGTCACTAGCTTTAGCACGGCTGCTGTGGCTTTGGAGAAAGGAAACAGGAGTAGCTAGTAGGAATTAGCCAATCGCTTGACTTTAACAGGGCAATGCTATAAATGTGGGGAGAATAGTTTACAGGGATGATTGAAGGAGGAATGGGATTACTCCATATGTCACCATCGGTAAAGTGAGCAGAAATGGCAGCACAGTAGCATAGTGCTTGGTGGAATGCTATTACAGCACCATTGGCTTAAGTTCTGTCTGTAAGGAGTTTATATGTTCTTGCTATGACCGTATGTTTCCTCTTGGTGCTCTGGTTTCCTCCTACATTCCAAAGACATATGGGTTGATAGGTTAATTGGTCAGATAGGAGTAGTTGAACATGTGGACATTTTGGGCTACAAGTACTGTTATTGCGCTTTATCTAAAAAAAAATGGCCGTCTATTCTCTAAAGAAGTATGGAAGTACTGTGGATTCCAGTTAATTGGGCCATCAGTTAATCGAGGCAGCCGCTTCTTTGGGACAACCCTTAAGGATCCAAAACCAATCAAAAAAATTGCCAGGATTTGTTTATTGGGACACTATACCTTTTAATTGGGGCAGGAGACTGTTGCCAAACCATTTCTAACTAGTATCAGTCGCACGAACTCGTGTGGCCATTAGACACCACACTGTGCTTACAGTGAACAGATTTTAAAAGGCAACAGTTGCGTGTGTTTATGTTCAAAAAACACAAGCGCTGACAGTTGCCGAGAAATAAGCATGAAGACAATTCAGAACTATTTTGCTCACTGTGGTTTCACAGAATTGAATTCAATTCAAGTTTAATTATCATTCAGCCATACATGAATACTCATGAATACGGGCAAATGAGACAGCATTACTATAGGGCCAAGGTACTAAAACACATTACTAACAGTCACACACAAAAATGCATTCACAGAATAAAAGAGCCCCACCACCCCTCCCTCCCCCACTACATTGTGGCTTGATGCCCAGTCCATACAAATTAACAAAGAAATGGCCATCCAGCAGTGAAAATTTAACTATTTCACTACTTCAACAAGTTAGGAATTATGAAGAATTTGGAAGTATCAACAATCTTTTAAAATGTCACAATAAAAATGAAGATTAGGAAGGGTGCAGTTGTCTACAGCATTGAATGAAGGCAGTCTACTATCTACACTAGGTGTCAGCACTGATTTTGTTCATTTACAGCTAATCAAAAGAACACGGCAGTGTACACTGTATAAATTTCCCTATCGATAACTATTCAGAACTAATACACAATTTTATAGTATGTTAATAGTATTGATAGTGTTCCAATTTGTTCTGTTTTTCATTTAAATACATAGTTTGTTACTCCATCTTTTTTTTACCTTTTTAATTATTTACATGAAACTTTGGATAATTGGGGCAGCCGCTTAATTGAGCAAAAAGGTACTGGCCCCAATGTGCCCCAGTTAACGGAAGTCCATTACACATGAAAATCGGCAACTTGCTCATTACCTTGGACTCATGTCGCAAGATGAATGTGAGAAAGAAGTGCACAATGAATTTCATATCAAAGGTAATCAAACTATTCTCTGAAGACACATCGCAGTGCTATGATACAATCTTGTTCTTCATCTGAAAGTACTTGAAGACGAAAGACAAGTGATAATTAAGAGCCTCTTACATCCCTTGCCAAATGTCTCAAGACAATTTATGGTATAGACGTTCTAATGTAGAAAATGCAGCCATCAATTTGAATACAGCAAGCTCCCAAAGCGGAATGCTGTGATGCTATGCGAGCCCGAATGAATGATCAGGGTGCTGTGTGCTAGCTCCTTTGTTTTCTCAAAAAATATCCTTTATATCCTCAAGAGATCAACAGGGCCTCAGTTGAAAGTATCATCTGAAAGATGGGATATCAAAGAGCCCTTTCCTTGGTATTTGGAAGTATCAATCTCTTTATTAATAATGAACCCTCAAATTGTAAAATCATGAGACATGATATTACGGTTAATGTTACATCATACAGCTGCATCACTGATTTATAAATTTATTCAGCCCAGAATAAATTTTATCCTTTGATCCAGCTTGTGCATGCTGACCCAACTGCCTTCCTAAGCTAGTCCCTTTTGCCTTCACTTTCCCATGTTCTTTGAAACCAGGAGTTCCCAACCTGGGGTCCATGGTCCCCTCAGCCAATGATAGGGGTCCATGGCATAAAAGATGTTGGGAACCCCTGCTCTAAGCCTTTCCTATCAAAACTATCTTTTAAGCTTTGCAATTATACTCTCCTTCCTTCCCACCATTTCCACCAGCAACTCATTCCGTCTATATCCACCATCCTTTGTGTGGAAAAACCTGCCTCTTGCATCCTCTAAATCTTTCAGCTCTTGACTTAACCGTCTGCCTTCAGTTTTAAGTCTTCCCTACCTGGCGATAAAGTTTGTGACCATCCACCTTACTCGTGCATCTCATGATTTTATGAACTTCAGGAAGGTCACTCCTCAAGCTCCTTTGCTCCAGGAAAAAAAAAGCAGTTCCTGCCTGTCCATTCCCATTTTAAGTTATAAAAAGGCCTCCAGTTCTGTCAGCAACATTGTGAATCCTTTTTGCACCCTCTCTAGTTTCTTCACAACCTTCCTGTTGTGAGGCAACCAGAACTACACGCAATACTCAGGTACAGCCTCACCATGACTTTTGTCATCACAACCATTTCTCTAGAGAACTCTTTTGGAACAACGAAAGTTTTAGCGTTTGTACCATACTTCAGTATTGGAACTTGTGACATTGGTTATAAGCAGTTTGATGCTATTAAAACATCTCAATTGACCTATTCTGAACTGAACAGGCAGATCTTGATATCTTGAGCTCTTCCTCCAAAAACTTATATATTCAATTGTCATTTGCATTCTGGAGTTCAAGTGATATGGAATCAGGATTTGGTGGAGCTATATGTTCTATGGCCACTTTATTTAGTACCTCCTGAATCTAACAGAGTGGCTACTGAGAGTATCTTCATGGTCTTCTGCTGCTGAAGCCCATCCACTTCAAGGTTTAATGTGTTGTGCATTCAGAGATGCTCTTCTGCATGACATTGTTGTAATGTGTGGTTATTTGAGTTACTGTCACCTACCTGTGAGTTGAACCAGTCTGGCCATTTTCCTCTCATCTTTCTTATTAACAAGACACTTTTGCCCAGAGGACTGCAACTTACTGGATGTGTGTGTGTGTGTGTGTGTGTGTGTGTGTGTGTGTGTGTGTGTGTGTGTGTGTGTGTGTGTGTGTGTGTGTGTGTGTGTGTGTGTGTGTGTGTGTGTGTGTGTGTGTGTGTGTGTGTGTGTGTCTATATATATATAAATTTTTGTTTTTCAATTCTCTGGTATCTCTGGAGACTTGTGTGTGAAAATCCAAGGAGATCAGCAGTTTCTCAGATACTCAAACTACTCCAACTGGCACCAGCAATTGTTTCACGGTCAAAGTTACTAAGATCACATTTTTCCCCATTCTGCTATTTGGTCTGAACGTCAACTGAACCTCTCCTTTTTCTTCTTCTGTCTTTTAATGGTGGTTGACAGTGCAGCTTAAAGGTGCATTACCGCCACCAACAGGACTGTGCTTTCCTAATATCATCTTTCAAACATAAAACTGAAACCAGTGTCAATAAATGCACCAAGAACTTATTGCACATTAAAGTAGCACTGAACCAAGAGGATGTCTGGTAATTCCTTGCCAACCTGAAAACAGCAAGGATGACTGGAGTGCTCTCTCCTCCTCTCCAGCTTATAGAGCTCCCAGACCATGTTCCCAATGTGCAGTCTGCTTCCAAGATTATCATGCAGGATCACCATTACTTCCAGGATCACCATGCACACCCAAGTGATTCTCTCTAAAGCTAGTACCTGGAATCCAGATCATTTCCATGATTAAGAAAATGGGGGTAACAGAATTCGTAGCAACAATAATATTCCACCATTGATTGTTAAGGACAAAGAGGCCATCACTGAAGTAGGAATGCCTAGCTTGACTACATCATTCACTACCACACTTAATCAAGATAATCCAAGTGAAGAGGTTAAACAATGTAAGGATAAGGCTGCAAGTGAATACTCCAATGTGCTCAAAGCCAGCTGTAGCCAAAAACCCATGTCATTCACTCCATCTTTGCCACTTACTTTGAACAATGCACCACTGCCTCGTTGGTGACCATTTCAAACCAGCCAACAGGGTCTATTTCAGTTACCACTCTCTCTCTTTCTCTCAACCTTCAATGTCCCTCTGTAGTCAGCTCTCAGTCTACCGAAAATTGTTCCAATTCCAAAAGAACATTCTATGTCATGATCAGCCCGCCCATACCACCCCAGCCCAATTCAGCCCAATTCAGCCCAATACTTTCCAACCCAACCCAATCCAATCCAATCCAGTCCAATCCAATCCAGTCCAATCCAATCCAATCCAATCCAATCCAATCCAATCCAATCCAGTCCAATCCAATCCAATCCAATCTAATCCAATCCAATCCAATCCAATCCAATCCAATCCTTTCCAACCCAATCTAATCCAATCCAATCCAATCCAATCCATTCCAGTCCAATCCAATCCAATCCAATCCAGTCCAATCCAATCCAATCCAACCATTCCAGTGCAACCCAGTCCAATCGAATCCAATCCAATCCTACCCAATCCTACCCAACCCAATCCGGTCCAGTCCAATCCAATCCAGTTCAATACAATCCAGTTCAATCCAATCCAATCCAATCCAATCCAATACAGTCCAGTCCAGTCCAGTCCAGTCCAATCTAATCCAATCCAATCCAATCCAATCCAATCCAATCCAGTCCAATCCAATCCAATCCAACCATTCCAGTGCAACCCAGTCCAATCGAATCCAATCCAATCCTACCCAATCCTACCCAACCCAATCCAGTCCAGTCCAATCCAATCCAGTTCAATACAATCCAGTTCAATCCAATCCAATCCAATCCAATCCAATCCAATCCAATCCAATCCAATCCAATCCAATCCAATCCAATCCAATCCAATCCAATCCAATCCAATCCAATCCAGTCCAGTCCAGTCCAATCCAATCCAGTCCAGTCCAATCCAATCCAATCCAATCCAATCCAATCTAATCCAATCCAATCCAATCCAATACAATCCAATCCAACCCATTCCAGTCCAATCCAATCCAATCCAATCCAATCCAATCCAATCCAATCCAATCTAATCCAATACAATCCAATCCAATACAATCCAATCCAACCCATTCCAGTCCAATCCAATCCAATCCAATCCAATCCAGTCCAGTCCAGTCCAAACCAATCCAATCCAATCCAATCCAATCTAATCCAATCCAATCCAATCCAATACAATCCAATCCAACCCATTCCAGTCCAATCCAATCCAATCCAATCCAATCCAATCCAGTCCAATCCAATCCAATCCAATCCAATGAAATGGGCACAGAGTATGTTGGACAGTTCCTTATTTGGACAAGCTTACTGGCGGTAAGGTATATTCGTTCATTGTTGTCACATGTACCAAGATACTGTGTAAATTCTAGCTTGCATATTCATACATGTCGTATCATTACACAGAACATTGAGCTAGGTAAAATAATAACAATGCTGAATAAAGTTTAATAGTTACAAGAAAGTGCTGGGCAGTTAAATGATAAAATGCAAGATCATAGCAAGTCCTAAAGTCCATCTTATCATACGAGGTCCATACAAGAGTCAGTTGGCAATGGGATAGAAGCTGCTCTTGAGCCTGGTGGTGTGCGCTTTCAGGCTTTTGGATCTTCTGCCTGATGGGAGAGGAGAGAAGAGAGAATATTGAGAGTATATGGGATTCTTGATTATTCTGGCAGCTTCCCTGTGGTACTGAGAAGCATAGACAGTATCCATGGAGGGGAGGCTATTAATAACATTGTAGTGAGAAAGAAGCTTTAAAAATATTGAGGTGATTCGACAATCTAGCATGATACTTGTTTCCACTGTTCAATTGAATGACAATCATTAGGCATCCAACTGAAATAAACATGAGAGGAAGTTGGTGGTTTGCAGGCAGCCAAATTCTGAGGTAGATTCTCCATTCCCTGCACCACAGCCAGCTATGTTGGGTGATTATGCTGGCGATGTGTCTGAGATTAAACATTTGAAGTAATTCCTCTGCTCCTGAGAGTACAAGAAAATTGTATTTAGGAGGAGATTACATGATGGGCCGAGAAAATATTTTCTTAGGTATTCTCAGTTTTCTGGAAAATATGAAACGATTCCAGTACGTCTGTACCAGGGAAAAATAAAACTGAAATTGTCATATAAGTCTTGTGCATCCTATCAACAAATCAAATTACTTTGCAGAAGCACGAGAGCAACAATCCCTTGAAACAAGGCCAACTGTGATATTTGTTGCTAATTCTGGCCCCTTGATCATTTGCAAATTTAATTTTCCATCACTGGTAGCTGAGTAAGACCTTCTGTATGCTTCATCTCTTGTTTCTCCTTTAACATGTTCCGTAAAATGCCTTTCTTGAACCAATCTCATTATGTGGTTCAAAATTAAGTTTTATTTTATGTTGCTAATATGAAGCACCCTGGGATATTTTTTTATATTAAGGATATATTGTCTTCATTGCATATTGCCTGATGGGAAAGCTCAATTCCACCTACCTCAGAGTGCAATGAGCCACCTGTGCTCCGTGCTCCCCCTCCCATACTTAACCACAGTGGCAGCTTGGTCCCTGATGCCAACTCTTTATTGGCAAACATAAAAATGGCAAATTCTAGTCCCCAAAATTCCTCAGTAATCAATTAAATGATCTTCAAAGCTTATTAATGTTAAAACTGACACAAAATTTGGATGCCTGCTAACACTCAGAGATACACAAACATTTTAAAATAATCAGAATTGGATCTATTATCACTAGACGTGTCGTTAAATTTCTTGTTTGCAGCAGTAGTACAGCACATTACATAAGATATACTATAAATTACATTAAAATATTTAATAAACAGTGCAAAAGAAAGCAAAAATAGTGAGGTAGTGCTTATGGTTTCATTGTCAATTCAGAAATCTGATGGCGGAGGGGAGAAGTTGTTCCTAGAACATTGAATGCATGTCTTTTGGCTCTTATGTCTACTCTTTGAGGGTAGCAATGAAAAGAGGGCATGTCCCAGGTGCTGGGAGTCTTTAATGACAGAGACTATTGAAATTAAAAATACTGAAACAATTGAAGATGTTTGAAAGAGTATGTTCGTGACCTTCATTGTTGTAGCCCTTTCACTCAAGGTTTGGCATGTTTGCATTCAGAGATTCTCATCTGTACACCACTGTTATAACTCATGTTTCTTTGCATTACTGTGGCCTTCCTGTCAGCTTCAATCAGTCTGGCCATTCTCTTCTGACCTCTCATTAACAAGGTGTTTTCAGAGTCAGAATCAGAATCGGGTTTATTATCACTGGCATGTGATGTGAAATTTGTTACCTTAGCAGCAGCAGTTCAATGCAATACATAACTGAGCAGAGGGAGAAAAGATAATAATAATAAATAAAATAAAACGTAATAAATAAACAAGTAAATCAATCACATATATTGTATAGATTTTTTAAAATGTGCAAAAACAGAAATACTGTATATTAAAAAAGTGAGGTAGTCTCCAAAGCTTTAATGTCCATTTAGAAATCGGGTGGCAGAGGGGAAGAAGCTGTTCCTGAATCACTTGAGTGTGTGCCTTCTGGCTTCTGTACCTCCTACCTAATGGTAACAATGAGAAAAGGGCATGCCCTGGGTGCTGGAGATCTTTAATAATGGACACTGCCTTTCTGAGACACTGCTCCTTAAAGATGTCCTGGGTATTTTGTAGGCTGGTGCCCAAGATGCAGCTGACTAGATTAACAACCTTCTGCAGCTTCTTTTGGTCCTGTGCAGTAACACCTCCATACCAGACAGTGATGCAGCCTGTCAGAATGCTCTCCACTGTACAACTGTGGAAGTATTTGAGTGTATTGACGGGCCAAATCTCTTCAAACCCCTAATAAAGTATAGCCGCTGTCTTGCCTTCTTTATGACTGCATCAATATGTTGGGACCGAGTTATATCCTTAGCGATCTTGACACCCAGGAACTTGAAACTGCTTACTCTCTCCACTTCTGATCCCTCTATGAGGATTTGTGTGTGTTCCTTCATCTTACACTTCCTGAAGTCCACAATCATCTTACTGACGTTGAGTGCCAGGTTGTTACTGTGGCACCATTCCACTAGTTGGCATATCTCACTCCTGTACGCCCTCTCGTCATCACCTGAGATTCTACCAACAATGGTTGTATCATCAGCAAATTTGTAGATGGTATTTGAGCTATGGCTAGCCACACAGTCATGTGTATACAGAGAGTAGAGCAAAGGGCTAAGCACACACCCTGAGGTGCGTCAGCAAAGAGGATATTTTATCACCAATCTGCACAGACTGTGGTCTTTTGGTTAGGAAGTTGAGGATTCAATTACAGAGGGAGGTACAGAGGCCCAGGTTCTGTAAATTCTCAATTAGGGTTGTGGGAATGATGGTATTAAATGCTGAGCTATAGTCAATGAATAGCATCCTGACATAGGTTTTTGTGTTGTCTAGGTGGTCTAAAGCTGTGTGGAGAGCCTTGAAGATTACATCTGCCATTGACCTATTATGATGATAAGCAAATTGCAAAGGGTCCAGGTCCTTGCTGAGACAGGAGTTCAGTCTAGTCATAACCAATCTCTCAAAACATTTCATCACTGTCAATGTGAGTGCTACCGGGCGATAGTCATTAAGGCAGCTCACATTATTCTTCTTTGGCACTGGTATAATTGTTGCCTTTTTCAAGCAAACTTCTGCCTGTAGCAGTGAGAGGTTGAAAATGTCCTTGAATACTCCCGCTAGCTGGTTAGCACAGGTTTTCAGAGCCTTTTCAGGTACTCCATCGGGACCTTCTGCCTTGTAAAGGTTCACTCACTTTAAAGACAGTCTAACATCGGCCTCTGAGACAGGGTCATCAGATGCAGCAGGGTTCTTCACAGCTGTAGTTGTGTTCTCCCTTTCAAAGCGTTCATAGAAGTCATTGAGTTCATCTGGTAGTGAATCATCGCTGCCATTCATACTACTGGGTTTCGCTTTGTAGGAAATAACGTCTTGCAGACCCTGCCAGAGTTGCCGTGCATCTGATACCAGTTCCAACCTCATTCGAAATTGTCCCTTCACGCTTGAAATAGCCCGTCGATAATCATACCTGGTTTTCTGGTACAGGCCTGGGTTGCCAGACTTGAATGCCACAGATCTAGCCTTCAGCAGACGATGTACCTCCTGGTTCATCCACAACTTTTGGTTTGGGAATGTACAGCAAGTGTTTGTAGTCACACACTCATCCACACAGGTTTTAATGAAGTTGGTAACAACTGCAGCATACTCATCCAGATTCAAAGATGAATCCTTGAATACAGTCCAGTCCACCGACTCAAAGTAGTCCTGTCGGCACTCCCATGCTTCCCTTGTCCATAACTTCTTGGTCCTCACTACTGGTGCTGCAGTCTTCAGTCTCTGCCTATACTCAGGGAGTAGAAGTACAGCCAGGTGATCAGACTTCCTGAAGTGAGGCCATGGAATAGCCCGGTAGGCATTCCTGATAGTGGTGTAACAATGGTCCAGTGTGTTGTTTCCTCTGGTGTTGCAAGTGATCTGTTGATGGTAATTGCTTAGTGATTTTGTCAGACTGGCCTGGTTAAAATCTCCCCAAATGATGGTGAAGGTGTTAGGGTGCACTGTTTTGTGCATGTTGATCCCATTGCTCAGATCATCTAAAGCCAGCTTGATATTGGCCTGAGGTGGAATGTAAACTGCTACCAGAATGACCCCAGAGAACTCCCATGGTAAGTAAAATGGATGACATTTTACTGCTAGATATTCCAGGTCTGGTGAGCAGAATTGGGACAGCACTGATATATTCATGCACCAAGAAGAGTTGATCATGAGGCATGCTCCTCCACTTCTGCTTTTGAGAGACTCTATAGATTTATCCGGATGGTGTATAGTAAACCCGTCGATCTAGATTGCTGCATCAGGTATGGAAGGGCTTAACCAGGATTCTGTGAAACAAAGGACACACGCCCACACAACTGCTGCTCACTGGATGTATTTTTCACTCTATTCTCTGTAAACCTTGGAGACTTGTGTGTGAAAATCCTAGAGGATCAGCAGTTTCTGTGATACTCAAACCACCCCATCTGGCACCAGCAATCATTCCACAATCAAAGTCACTTAGGTCACAATCCTTCCTCTTTCCAATATTTGGTCTGTATAACAACTGGACCTCTTGACCATGCCTGTGAGCTTTTATCCAATGAGTTACCTCCACAGATTGCCTGATAAAATATTTGCATTAACAAGCACATGTACAAGTGTTCCTAATAAAGTGGCCAGTGAGTGCATTTTTTTCCATTGCAGATTTGCAAATGTGTATTAGCAGCTGGAGCAGATCATTTGACCTCTCCACCCTGTCCCATTGTCAACTCTGCATTTTGATGGTAACCTGTCACTTCCTTGCTTAACGAGTATCTTCCTAGCTCTGTCCTAAAAATATTTGAAAAAAAACATATTTATGACTACCAATTAACAATTAAATGAACTTAATTTAAAAACTGCATATTATCAGTAACTTGCCTCTGGACATGCCCACATAAAATGACATATCTTCTGCAGACAGATTTCCCTGTAACTGCTGGGGTACTGCATGGAGTTGGTGTATTGTCACTTAATTCTTTAAGTTATAGCGCAGATGAATGGTGAGGACTTTGGCACTTGTGTTCTGGATGAGCCAACCAGTCCCTTGCACAGAAAAGATTGTGCCTCCCTGTGTATTTTAAATATACTATGCTGTTAAAACTGAGGAAAGGGGATTAAAAACTGCATTGGTGAAGAAAACCAATTAAAGATTGGGTCCATGACTTTTGAACTATAGGATGTTCTACATTAATCTTCCAGTTTCACTTCTCTAATCATTAAAAAGACACTGTTGTTTTAGCAATGTACACTTCTGAAAGACAAAAAAATCAGTAACTTGACCTTGCTGCTTTCTCACAGACAAATTAAATGTTAACCTGGCAAAGATGACACCTGCCCATTACACCATTGTTTCTTCTGAACTGAGGATTTAGTTGTTTTGTTATCTGTTAAGGTCACCAATTGTAAAAAACTCCAGTAAGTCAATGATGGTAAATAACCCTTTACCTAAATGCACCGTTTAATGAATCAACAACAACGAACTGTACTTGCCTTCCCTACCCTGAATCACTTAGTGGATGAAGCCTTTACTTTTAGTCAGAGGAGTGAGATTAAAATGAGATCTCATACATTTTAGCGTTCAAGATATAGTTCAAATCTAATTTTAGAACCCATCCAGTCATCCACTTTGTGTGTTGGTAATAAGATAAAATATAGCATGGAGAAATTCAGGAGATAAGATTCAATAGCCTTTTAGCTTGAAGAGTTTATGTTCTTCTAATAACAAATGGGCCAAGCTAAAAATTAGACAGCATTGTACTTAATGGGAGTGATATCAATACTTACACAGGAGAATTTCTTCAAAAATTCATCAGTTTATATTTCAACTGATATGAGCAAAATGCTGTATTAGCTGTGAGATTAAGGTTTGTCTCCGAAAAGATGATAGAGCTTGTTTGAGAGAAAACTTCTCCAACTGTTTCAGCATAGTCCCTGAGAAACTCCAGTGAACCAGGACCAATGTGGAAAAGCCTGAGCCTGTTGAGGACACAAACTCCCTTTCTCTCCAAGAATTATCACCGGAGGGAGCAGGGTTCAGCCTGTGAGATGCAGTTTTGATAAAGGGTCTGGGATGCGAAACATTTGCTGTTTCTCTTCCCACAGATGCTGCCTGGCCTGCTGAATGTTTCCACCATTTTAATACCCCCTCACCTCTCCTACTTGAATTGTTGCAATTCATCAGATAATCAGGTTCATGCAGGGATTTCCACTCCGTAAGAAACACCTTGTGCCACCACACGCAAAATGCTCAGGACTGACAAAGGATCTTCATTTCCCTCCATGGGTGCTACCTGACTTCCTAAGTTCCTCCAGTATTATGTGTGTATTGCTCAAGATTTCCAGCATCTACAGAATGGCTTGTTGCCCCTTGTGCCAGTGGATATAATCCTGTCCACATTCTCTACTATTTCTTTCTCCATTATGCTTTTATCTGGTGTCCGGTTGCATACATTTACCCTATTCCTCTCAATCAGCTGTGGATGAGTTCCACATTTGGTTAATCCTCAGAGCAAATAAGTTCCCTTTTGGATTTATTGGTGTTCATATTTTACATACAGCTGTATATTTTGGGCTGTTGGCAAAAGTGAAAACACTTTGTTTTTCAAATTCTCTTAATAAAACTTGCCACCATGTTAAAGGCTTCTCCACTAGAGAAAAGGCTTTCAACCTCTTCTAAAGGTGATGGAAAGTTAAGGGAAATTACCCACGGCAGAAGTATAAAGGGACAATTTAATAGGAATATAATAGCGGAGCAGGCTTGTGGGTCCAAGTGGCCTGCTTCTAATCTGTGTGTTTTTTACAAATGTAATTATATATAATATATTTAATTGATTTTAAGTACTTTGGTATTTTAAAGGTAACCCTAGAGATGTTCTATTTGACTGAAGTACTTAGCATTCACAAAGGTTAACAAATTATCTTGCCCTGACCTCCATGAAGTTTTCTCAAGTAACATTTGATCCAAAGATGTTAAGCTACAATTTACTTCCTATATAAGTGCGTTCATATATTCTGCCAAGAATAAGTGTTTAACCTGTTAGTCTGAGTGAATGGCAATAATTTGTTCTGTCGAGTACTAGTTCTTGTTGGAAAATCAAAGGAAGGCTTTCCGTCCAAAGTAAAATGTGGAAAAATTCCATGTGAGAAAATCAGTTTTGGCAAACAGCGTCACTTGAAAGCCAACATTCCTTTCAGTGCTCATTATAGCAAGACAAGTAGATAGGAAAAAAAAATGGTGTAATGTCTGCAGAATGTGCCAACAAATTACATGTCCATCTTTAGTGTTGTTTAAGAGATTTGTATTCCTCCCCCAAAGCTGCAGGAATGAGTATCGATGAAAAATTAGTGAAAAGGTAATGTTTTACTTGTGATGGTCATTAATCATGAGGGGACAAATCCTTTCAAGACATGTCCTGTCAAAGAAGGTAAAAGTCAATATGTAACCAATATAACTGCAGCCAAAAATAAGTTTATCTTTCCAGGCATTCAGGTCCATTCTTCCTTCCCCCTCCAGTTGATTATTAACCCCTTCCTCTGATTTATGAGTGAAATCTCATATCATGCTCGATTCACTTAATTGACAGAGAACAATTTTCCCTTGAAATCAGTCAGTTGGAGAAGTACATGCACTGTGTGATTTGAGACCAGCTGGGGTAAGGATTCTTCTCAGTAAGTTGCACTAAATCCAAAATATTGGCTGATCATAAATGCAAGATGTTCTGCAGATGCTGGAGGTCCAGAGTAACAGACACAAAATATTGACAGAGCTCAAGAGGTTAGGTAGTATCTATTGAAAGGAATAAAGAGTCAACATTTCTGGCGGAGACCATTCATCAGGATCAGATAGTCTGACGAAGGGTTTCAGCCTGTAATGTGGACTCGTTATTCCTTTCCATCAATGCTGGCTGACTGGCTGAGCTCCTGCAGCATCTTCTGTGTCCTGAAGTCGTGACTGCATGTTTTGCACTTGAAATGTGGTCCTCATGAACCGATGGAAGTGGAGTAAAATGCACAGCTGTGGTTAAATTGGATGTTTAGCTCAAATGAGTGACAATGAATTTCGATCACATTTGTTCACAGCTAGAACAAAGTGTAAAGGCTCATTATATTGTACGTCCTTTCTGCTTGGTTGCATCTTTCTTTTCTGTTGTTAATTTCAACCAATTATGATTCAAAATGGAGACATAGGTTTCCTGGCTGAGGAGACTCTAGCCATTAGCTTGATTTACAAGTGGATGCCTGCTAGAAGCATTTTGCTTAAATCCGACTCTGAACTTCTATTCTCTGATGGAGCAGCAACTGTTTCTGAAAAAACATCACCATAGACTTCCAAAAAAAGAGGAAGCAGAATGAATATTGTTAATCATTGGAGCTGGTCCAAGATCTGTTACAATTCCACAGGATGCCTGCGCCAGCTTGTGCCATTGATAAGACAAGGGGCACAAGAGAAACAGTAATATTAAGTCAATGAGTGTGTAATTTCAATTTTTTTCTGTTAACGATTATGTCATGAGCTCTTTGGATATTTCATATGAGGCTTAAGCTTCGGCACCCAGTTGATGGCCTGCATCTCAGTGTCAAGGTCAGTGAGTGAAAAAATAGTAGCAAGGGATGGAAGGAAGGCCATGCTTTGCTGCTTCCATTCCATGTGTATAATGGGCCACTTTGGGGATGAGACCGAGAAAACAACCCGCATTTACGGACAATGAAGCTGCTGCTGGTTCTGAGCAACACACACGAAATGCTGAAGGAACTCTGCAGGCCAGGCAGCATCTGTGGGAAAAAACATCAACTGTACATTTCTCCATAGATGCTGCCTGGCCTGCTGAGTTCCTCCAGCATTTTGTGTGCGTTTCTCTTCTCTGCTGCTGCTTCCCTTTAGACCACATCCAGTCTGCCAGACTTCACTTGTATTATAAACTTTTTATCTTCTTGCTTAAGATTTTTTTCTGCTATTTAATCTTTCTTGTATTTATTTAAAACAAAAACTGTGGGAATTCTTATAATTGAAGAAATATCAGTTAAATTAGTGGCGAGTCTAATGCTCGCTGCCAACAAATACAAGACTATTTTACCTTTATATGGATTCAAATGCACTCAAATTCCACTGTGTGGTAGATCAGAATGAGCCAAAACTCTCTTGGAACTGGGATTAAATTCCTAAAGTAAAATCAAAACTGTATTCCATATGCAATGTATTTTTTTTTAATCTGTCAGCTTTCCAGGATAAATTATTTATCTGTGAAAGCAAAATTATCATTGATTCCAAGATGTCAGATAATGCACTAAATAAGGCATGATTTTATTTTTTGCTAGTGTAAGGATAGGAAGAGATGTTTGAGGACCTGAGGCACTAATGGAGAAAATATACATCTAGGGCGTTCAGCCCTTGCAGTCTCTCGACAGGAAGGTCAAAGATGATGAGGATGGACGGCATTTCTATTATTTCGTCCAGTATCCATGGTGGTAGGAGGACTGGCACTGCACTTTACACTGCAGAGAAGTCTCAATCACTTTGCCCTCTCGAGGTATCTGCTCAATGTGACATTGGGAATTGGAGCTTTGTATTAACATTTTTGAAATGTTTTTTCCCCAACACTGACATATCAAAATTAATAATAGTTCACATGTTTAAAGAGCAAGACCAGCATGGTTTTTTTAAAGACATGATTAACAACTAGCTCTTATTTGTCACATCTACATTAAAATATACAGAGAAATGCATTTTTTGTGACAACGACCAACCCAGTCCATGGATGAGCTGGGGGCAAACTGTAAGGACCATAAGGGTTCAGGCACTAACATAGAATGCCCGCAAATGATCACAACCTCGATTTAGCTTGCATAGCAGGTAAAGTGTTGCTTAACTCTCCAAGCAAAACAGAATGTGAGCTTAAGGCGAGGGAGGTATGCAGTCTTGGTCAATTCAGTCCTGATTGGCACTTCTGTTCCGCATTACTGATACTGACCTTCTTGCCCCCTAACTCCCAAGCCACTCAATAAGTGTAACATTTAGATTGATGTTTTTCCCAGTTATAAAGAGCAGCGTCTTAAATGTTAATAATATCGTGTTTCTCTTATCGTCAAAAGCACAGGAACTTTAATGATTCTGTACAAAACATTAAATCCAGCAAAAGCAGTCATTTTCTGCACTCATTACTACCTCACCATATCTTTCAGCACTTTCAGTCTGTAAAAATGCACTAATTATCTCTTAGAGACTTTCCATATTATTGATTCCATCGCCCTTTGAGAGATAGATTTATTTGACTTAATTTCTTGCAAACTTTGGACTTAGGTCTCATAGCAGTGAACAATTCTTGCTTTACTCAGTTTAGCAAAGATTGAATTGATTCAGATTATGTCAGATGGCATGATTTAGCACCAGACTGATTGGTGGAGAATTGTTTATGTTTCGTTGATCTCTGGAGCCTGTTATGACCAACAGATATTATAGACTGACACTCACAACTAGCGACTTGGGTTATAAAAGTACAAGAGCAACTTTGTGCATGTCTGCCTAATACCCTTATCACAAAATTAGATTCCCAGTGGGAGAACGTTTAAGGAAGTGTTATGCAAAACACTGTTATAATGTCTATAAATGTTTTTTTCTTAAGCTCTGCTCCCACATGGCATTTGATAATCCAGCCAAAACACTTCTGAGATGTTATACCTCTGGAAGAAACAAGAAACAGTTTTAAAGTGCCCTGTGAAAGGAACAATTTTTTTCTCTGCAAAGCAATTTTATTTAGTCAAGTTTCTGTTCAAACTCACTTGCAAATCTGCTGGGTCAGAGCAGCAAGCATCATTTTACTTTTTATAATTAATTTTTGGTCTGTGTCAGAAAGGTTGCAGTATGGTTTCAGAAATAAATCTGGGATAGGCTTATCATAAAACTTTGTATTTAACCAATACATCACCATTAAACCATTAAAAATAACAGTTAAAATGAAAAAACGTAACCATTTGCTGAAAGATTTGGTGTATTATAGGCAGTTCCTCTGTAAAAAATGTATACCTACTCTTTTAGTTTTTAACTATTAATAGCATTATAAGAAAATGAAAAAGACAAATTTTAAGAGCTAAAGATCTTGAAGTTTTTCAAGCAAGTATGTTTTACAGAAAATTAACAATGTGATTTCTATAACTTTGGGAAAATGTTGTGAGATCTTGGGAGTACAGATTGATAGTTCACTGAAAGTGGCACCACAAAGTAGCCAGGGAGGTTAGGAAGATATGTGGTATGTTTTCCTTCAGTGATGGGGAAGTCATTCAGCAGCTGTGTAGATAGTCAGAATCTTTATCTTAGGGTAGAAATTTCAGATGCTAGAGATGATACATTTACGATGAGAGAGGAATAGGTTGAGGGAGATGTGTGGGTTGTTTTTTTTACACAGCAAGTGGTAGGTGCTTGGAACATGCCACCAGTGGAAGAGGTGCAGGCAGACACTTAGCAATGTTTAAGAGACATTTAGACTGGTGCATGAGCCGGCAGGAAATTGAGGGACACTGACTAAATGCAGGCAGATATGCAAGTTTAAATTGGCATTGTGTTTGGGACAGAGTCCATGAGCTAATCAGCCTGTTTCTGTACACTGCTGTTCTAAATTCTTTAATTCCAGGATACAAGTCGCAGCAGGAGGAGGCCATTTACCCCTTAGTACTGTGCTCTCACAATGAGATCATGAGCAACAACCTGGCACTCAACGTCAGTGAGATCAAAGAGTTGATTGTGGACTTCAGGAAGGGTAACATGAAGGAAGACATACCGATCCTCATAGAGGGATCAGATGTGGAGAGAGTGAGCAGCTTCAAGTTCCTGAGTGTCAAGAGCTCTGAGGATTTCATCTAGTCCCAACATATCAATGCAGCAATAAAGAAGGCAAGATGGCGACTATACTTTTTTAGGAATTTGATGAGATTTGGTGTGTCAACAAAAACACTCAAAAACTTTTATAGATGTACCATGGAGAGCATTCTGTCAAGCTGCATCATTGTCTGGTATGCAGGGGCTATTGCACAGGATCGAAGGAAACTGTATATGGTTGTAAAGTTAGTTGGCTCCATCTTGGGTACGAGCCTACAAAGTACCAAGGACATCTTCAAGGAGCGGTGTCTCAGAAAGGCAGTGTACGTTATTAAGAACTCCCAGCACCCAAGGCAGGCACTTTTCTCATTGTTACCATCAGGTAGGAGGTACAGAAGCCTGAAGACACACACTCAGCGACTCAGGAACAGCATCTTCCGCTCTGCCATTCAAATCTGAAAATGGGCATTGAACTACCTCACTTTTTAAAACATTTTATTTCTGTTTTTGAATGATTTTTAATCTATTCAATATACATATAGTGTAAGTTATTTATTTATCTACTATATTATGTATTGCATTTATTGCTGCTGCTAAGTTAACATATTTCTCGACACCTGCTGGTGATAATAAACCTGTTTCTGATTCACCTACATCAAACCCACCTTTTCTTCTACAAGAACCTACGAAAATAGGAGCAGGAACTTGCCACTGGGCCCTTCCCACCTGCCCGCCATTCAGTGTGTTCTGTGCTGGACTCAAATTCTCTTTAGTGCCTATATTCCATCAACCTCATTCCTTAATCTTTCATATAGTTTTCTGTTTCCACCTTCAATGTATCTATAGTCTTTCCTCCACCATTTGCAGCATAAGAGAATTCCAGAGTTTCACTTTCCACTGAGAAGAAATTTCTGCTCACCTGAAGTTTTAAGTGACCAAACCTTTGTTTTGTAAATTTGTCCCTTTTCTCGTGGATCTCCTAGTAGTGGGAACATCTCAATATCTACTCTGTCCAGCTCCCTTAAGATCTTACAGTTTTGAATCAGGTCACGTATATGTCTAAACTCTTCTAAGTTCCACATTTATATTTCCAATCCCCACATACTTTGATCTAAAAATGTATTGATGCCAGCTGTAGCTACTACACTATTTTCTGCCCTCTATTCTCTTTCTTAATTGCCTACTATCACACAGGTCCACAGCAGATGCTGTTTCATTGGTTCTTCCCTCAACCTGTAACATCTAGACAATAAAGATGCATACCTCAGGATGTTGTATATTGACTACAGTTTGACATTCAATACTATCATGCCTTCAAATCCAATCAATAAACCTTAAGACCTTTGTCTCAATACCTTCTTGTGCAGTGGGTCTTTGATTTCATCACTTGTTGACCACAATCGGTTCAGATTGGCAAAAATATCTCCTCACAACCTCCAACAGCACAAGTGCATCACATCCTTGTAAGCTTAGCTCCCAGTTCTACTTGCTTTATACTTATGAATGTGAGGCTAAGCACAGCTCAAACGCCATATTCAAGTTTGTTGAGGACACCACTGCCGTAGACCTAATCAAAAGTGATGATGAATCAGTATATAGGAGGGAGATTGAAGATGTGGCTGAGTGGTGCCAAAGCAACAACCTCCTGCTCAATGTCAGCAAGACCAAGGAGATGATTATTGACTTCAGGAGGATGAAACCAGAGGCCAGTTCGCATCGGAGGACCGAAGAAGGAGAAAGTCAGCATTTTTAAATACCTCGGTGTTTTCATTTTAGAGGATCTGTCCTAGGCCCTTCGGTGTAGGTGCCATTATGAAGAAAGCATAGCAGTGCCTCTACTTCCCTAGAAGTTTGTGAAGAATTGGCCTGACATCTAAAACTCTCACCAACTTCTATAGGTGTGTGGTGGAGAGTGTATTGACTGGTAGCAACATGGGCTGGTATGAAAATACTGATGCCTTTGAATGGAAAATTCTACAAAAAGTACTGGATATGGCCCAGCCCATCACAGGTAAAGACCTCCCCAGCGCTGAGTGTATCCTCATGCAGAGCTGTGCAGGAAATGCAGCATACATCATCGAGGGCCCCACCACCAGGTCATGCTCTCTTCTCACTGCTGTCGTCGGGAAGAAGCTACAGGAACCCCAGGACCTACATCACCATGTTCAGAAATAGTTATTACATCTTAACCACCATGCTCAGAGAGGTTAACTTCACTCAACTTCACCTGCCCCATCGTTGAACTATTTCCACGACCTATATACACACTTTAAAGGACTCTTCACCTCATGTTGTCGATACTTATTGCTTTTTTTTTGTAATTAGACAATTTGTTGTCTTTTGCATATTGGTTGTTTGTCCTTCTTGTTGGATGTGGTCTTTCATTAATTCTATTGTGTTTCACTGTATGCCAGTAAGGAAATTAATCTCAGGGTTGTAAATAGTGACATATTTGTACTTTGATAATAAATTTACTTTAAACATTTTTACTACCTCAGTCTACTTATGTATGGTAGGACCTGCTAGGAAACAGAAGTTTTACATGATATCTCTCAGTACATATGCCAATTCCAATTTCAAGAGAGTCTAAAATCAGATGGCTAGATTGGCATTGTCAGCAGTGAAACAGATGCTTATCAATATATTTCATGTGGTTGACATTTGTAAAGACAACAGGTGTGGATGCGTGGCAGAGGCAGGTGTAGGAGAAGAAAGCCAGTGTTGGTTAGATGGGTATGGATATGGAGTGACTTTACTGGAGTTAGTTTTATGCAGGATGTAATCATCTGATTGTTGGGCTAACTGTTGGTGGGGAGGTAACGTGGTTGACCTGGCATATTGTTTGGCCATTTCATTTAATTAAATATCTGTCAATAGTGAATAATAAAAACATATAAAATTTACTATGATCATTGCAACTTTTAAGAGGAGTCATCTGAAATTGAAAGAGTTTTTTTTTCACATAAAACTTCTTTTCTTCATCTCAGAGACCAAGTTAATGCAAATCGGATATATTACACCAAAGAGGCTTAAATATTCAGATCATTCAATGGATTTTTTGGTGAACTTATGATGGCCATGCAACTAAAAATTGGTGGGCTAGGGAGGGGTAAAAGAGTTAAATATGTAATGTTTGCTGCTTTTGGGATCTTTCATATGAAATTTCAACTTGGTAATTAAAGATTCTCAGGTCCTAGCCACTGTTTATCCTACATGCTCTGCAAAAATGAACACCTAAAGGGTGTTGCAGAGCTGGGAGATCTAGAAGTACAAATACATACTTCCACAAAACGGTGTCGCAGGTGAACATGGCGGTAAAGAAGGCTTTTAATACACTAGCCTTCATCAGTCAGGCCATTGAGTGGAGGAGTTAAGATGATATATTGTTATTATACAAGACATTACTGATTCCTCACCTGGAATGTTTTGTAAGTCTTGGTTACTTTGTCATAGCAAAGATATCATTAGGTTGGATAAAAGTGGATAAAAGGTTTAAAAGAATGTTGCATGGACTGGAAGGCCTGAGTTATTGGCAAAGAATCAGCAAGAAAGGACCTAATCCCTTGCAGCAAAGCAGACTGAGGGTTAACCTTATAGAGGGGTTCAAAAAAAGAGGGGGCAAAGATAGGGCAAATGTACACTCTCTTATTTTCTCAAAGAAAGGTATAGAGGGCATAGTGAGAGGGGATTTTTTAAAGGCAATTACTTCATACAGAGGTGATACATAGAACAAACTGCCTGAGGAAGTGGGTGAGGCAGGTACAATAACAATAATATTTTTAAAATGTTTGGATAGGAAAGGTTTTGTGGGATATGGGCAAAACGCGGGCGAGTGGGACTCACTTAAATGAATGTCTTGGTTGGCATGGTTGAGTTGGGCTGAAGGACCTATCTCCAAGCTATATTATTCTGTGACACTCACTGTTTAACTGAATACTTTTCAAACTCTCTTTTAGATGAGCTTTAATACCAAAACCCCTTCTTTTTGCTTTGCTTCCTGTGAAAGAGCTTTAGGTGCTATTTTGCAGAGCAGGGTATTATTATAATTTATCTGATCATTATCATATTAATATTCATGGGAGCTTGCTGTGAGCAAACTGGCTGTCTCCTGTATTAGAGTATGACCATATTTCATTGACCATAAAGCAGTTTGGAGTGCCCTTTGGTCATGACAAATGCACGTCTTCTTTTCCCCTTCTGAAGGAGGGAGTCAAGCTTTACGTTGTACTTATGATGAATTATAACTGTTCTGCAATGAAGTAAAAGGACAATAACTGAACTGGAGTACTTGGAAGACAACATTGCAGGCCTCCGGGGAAGGGGTGCTGAGTGGATCCAGCTCCTTTGCTCTCGCAGAGAATCAGCATGGACTCAGAAGGCCTTTGGCTCTATGATGCTATGAAGTCATTAACTTCTCATTATGGTATTAATATGATTCATTTTTCCCCTCACTACATCATCCCACCTTCCCTGGGATTCAGGGAAATGAACTTCCAAACGTAAATGCAAAGGAATAAAACAAGTACAGTATACCAAAAATATAATTCAACATGACACAAACTGTGTTTGACATGAAATGAAGACATCAAATTCATTAATCCCCCCCAAAAAATTAAGCAAAATCAAAATATGTATTCACTGTAAAATTACAGTAATACCTAACGTGTTAAAACTAGTGCCAGTTATGCATAGAAGTTCTGAAATACACACTAAATGCATTCCATCATCATAGCATCAAATCTGCCTTGAAATTTGTTCCATTGACTCAGGCAACACTTGTCACTTACTAATTATGCTAAGCATAGAAATGGATGAGTTCTCACATCCAACATTTTTCCCATGCAGAGAGAATATCAAAACAGATACTCTGTCAATGATAGCTTATCACTGCCCATATGGTGTATTTTTAATGTGTGCACAAACCAAACACTGTAATGTACCTGTGCATTCTTAAGATGCAGAGAACAGAATGTTGAAGAGAACAGAGGGAGTGTCTGTGATATAGCTTGGTCCAAAGTTGTTAAGGTAATTACTTAAAAAGCTGGTA
This sequence comes from Hypanus sabinus, assembly GCF_030144855.1. Classification (NCBI taxonomy): domain Eukaryota; kingdom Metazoa; phylum Chordata; class Chondrichthyes; order Myliobatiformes; family Dasyatidae; genus Hypanus; species Hypanus sabinus. The sequence goes on along the minus strand of NC_082725.1, from coordinate 23,324,565 downwards.
TTAGATCCGCTCCAATTTGCTTACCGAAGCAACAGGTCCACAGCAGATGCCATCTCATTGGCTCTTCACACAACCCTGGAACATCTGGACAGCAGAGGTGCACACGTCAGTAAGCTGCTTATCAATTACAGTACAGCATATAATATCATCATCTCTTCAGAACTTATCAGTAAACTCCAAGACCTGAGTCTCAGTACTTCCTTATGCAATTAGATCCTGGATTTCCTCGCTTGTAGATCCCAGTCAGTTCAGATTGGCAAAAACATCAGCTGCACAATCTCCATCAGCACAGGAGTGCCACAGGAATGAGTACTTAGTCCCCTGCTCTACTCACTTTACACCTTTGAATGTGTGGCTAAGTACAGTTCCAACACCATATACAGTTTTGCTGATGACACCACCATTGTAGGCTGTATCAAAGGTGGTGATGAATCAACATATAGGAGTGTGTTTTAAAATTTGGCTGAATAGTGTAACAACAACACCCTCTCACTCAACGTCAGTTAGACCAGGGAACTGATTGTAGACTTCAGGAGAGGAAAACAAAAAGTCCATGAGAGTAATCATCAGAGGATAAGAGGAGGAGAAGGTCAGTAACTTTAAATTTATGAGCGTCACTATCTTAGAGGGGCCTGTCCTGGACCCATCATATAAGTATAATTACAAAGAAAGCATGGCAGTGCCTCTAATTTCTCAGGAACCTGTGGAGATTCGTCGTGTCATCAAAGACCTCGGCAAACTTGTATAGATGTGTGGTGCACATTGTGTTGACTGGCTGCATTATGTCCTGGTATGGAACATCAAAACTGTGATGAGTAGACTGATAGGACTGAAGGCTAATAAATCCTCGGGTCCAGATGGTCTGCATCCGAGGGTTCTAAAAGAGGTGGCTCAGGAAATTGCGGATGCATTGGTAATCATTTTCCAATGTTCCTTAGATTCAGGATCAGTTGGAGAGTGGCTAATGTTATCCCACTTTTCAAGAAGGGAGGGAAGGAGAAAACAGAGAACTATCGCCCTGTTAGCCTAACGTCAGTCGTGGGGAAGATGCTTGAGTCCATTATTAAGGACGAAATAGTGGCATATCTTGATGGCAGTAATAGGATTAGGCCGAGCCAGCATGGATTTACCAAGGGCAAATCATGCTTGACTAATCTGTTGGAGTTTTTTGAGGGTGTAACAAGGATGTTAGACGAGGGTAAGCCAGTGGATGTAGCGTACCTAGATTTTCAGAAGGCATTTGATAAGGTGCCACATAGGAGATTGGTGAGTAAAATCAGAGCTCATGGCATTGGGGGCAGGGTTTCAACATGGATAGAAAACTGGTTGGCAGATAGAAAGCAAAGGGTAGCAGTGAATGGGTGTTTCTCGGACTGGCTGGAAGTGACTAGTGGAGTACCACAGGGCTCTGTATTGGGACCACAGCTCTTTACGATTTATGTCAATGATTTAGATGAGGGCATTGAAAACTATATCAGCAAGTTTGCTGACGTTACTAAACTGGGTGGCAGTGTGACATGCGAAGAGGACGTTAGGAGAATACAGGGAGACTTGGATAGGCTGGGTGAGAGGGCAGATACTTGGCAGATGTCATTCAATGTGAATAAATGTGAAGTTATCCACTTTGGAAGCAGGAACAAGAGGGCAGAGTATTGTCTGAATGGAGTAGAGTTAGGTAAGGGAGAAATACAAAGAGACCTAGGAGTCCTAGTTCATCAGTCAATGAAGGTGAATGAGCAAGTGCAACAGGCAGTGAAGAGGGAAAATGGAATGTTGGCCTTTATTACAAGGGGAATTGAGTACAAGAGCAAGGATGTCCTTTTGCATTTATACAGGGCCCTGGTGAGACCACACCTGGAATATTGTGTACAGTTTTGGTCTCCAGGTTTAAGGAAGGACATTCTGGCAATTGAGGAAGTGCAGCGTAGATTCACTAGGTTGATTCCTGGGATGGTAGGGCTGTCTTACGCAGAGAGATTGGAGAGATTGGGCTTGTACACACTGGAATTGAGGAGATTGAGAGGGGATCTGATTGAAACGTTTAAGATAATTAAAGGATTTGATAGGATTGAGGCAGGAAATATGTTCCATATGTTTGGAGAGTCCAGTACCAGAGGGCGTGGATTGAGAATAAGAGGTCAGTTATTTAAAACAGAGTTGAGGAAAAACTTCTTCTCCCAGAGAGTTGTGGAGGTGTGGAATGCACTGCCTCGGAAGACGGTGGAGGCCAATTCTCTGGATGCTTTCAAGAAGGAGCTAGATAGATATCTGATGGACAGGGGAATCAAGGGATAGGGGACAAGGCAGGCACTGGGTATTGATAGTGAATGATCAGCCATGATCTCAAAATGGTGGTGCAGACTCGACGGGCCGAATGGTCTACTTCTGCACCTATTGTCTATTGTCTATTATCAATGCCTTTGAGTGGAAAATTCATCAAAAGCTAGTGGATTTGGCCCAGTACATCACAGGTAAAACCTTCCCCAACCATTCGACATTTCTACATGAATCATCACCATAAAAACCAAGCATGCATAATTAAACATCCTCACTGCCCAGGCCAGGCTCTTTTCTTGCTGCTGCCATCAGGTAGAAGGTACAAGAGCCTCAGGACTCACAACACCTGGTTCAGGAGCGATTACTACCCCTCAACAATCAGGCTCTTGAACAAAAGGGAATAACTACAATCATTCCATTTCTGGTGTTCCCACAACCGGTGGTCTCACTTTAAGGACATTTTATCTTATTATTTCATACTTACTATTTATTGCTATTTACTTATATCTGCATATGCACAGTTTGTGGTCCAATGATCCTGTTTACAGTGACTTTTCTATAGATTTGCTAATTATGCCCACAGGAAAAAGAATCTCAAGATTGTATGTGGTGTACTCTGATAATAAATTTTGTTTTGAACTTTGAACTTTCAACTTTATTTGGTGACAGCAGGAAAATAACTGGGGAGGAGGTTGGGAAAAAAACGAAAAGTACTGCCACGCCTGCGGAGAAAAATTTTTAAGTCTGAAAATAATTACATTAAATATTAGATGCTGAAGGTTGTAATGTGTGCAAATGAGAGATTTGATGTTGTCTTACAACATACTATGTTTTGGCAGTGCTGGAGACATTACAGAGGTTGAAGACAGAGAGATCATAGTGGGAATAAGATAGAAATTAAAGTGATACAGTACATGACTGGAGGTTCAGGATAGCTATTAATGTCTGAATTGAGATATTTTGCAAAATATTTGTCCAAGTAGCACTTGGTTTCATTAGAGTAGAAGAGGCCACGTTATGGTCACTGAATCTCACCAGCCTTATGAGAGATCAGTGTGCTTCACTTGTTTCTATTTTAATTTGAGGATTTTTTTGTTTCTGTTCTGTTTTATGTTTTGTTTGCCAAATTAAAAATGTATCTAGAGCATCAGGAATCTAATCTTCAGCACAGATTAGGTTAGCCTAACATTTATTTTGGACTGTGGGCAGATTTGAGCTAATATTTAGTTGACTATGCGAAGTGGTTTGGAATTACCTGAAGGTGTGAAAAAATCGATATGAACACATTACTTTTATAAGCATATTCAATGTTAGGAAAACTGACCTAGTTACTACAGCCATTTCCTTTAGTCTTAGATCAAAATATAAATAACTTAAGTTCCAGTTCAGTTTGTTTGTCATTTAACCCTGAACATGTAACCCACCAAAGGAAACAACATTCCTCCCAGACCAAGGTGCACAACACAATATACATAGCCCATAAAGTAACAAATAATAAAGTGCATTTATGGCACTAATTAAAAAGTAAACAGTATACACTATTGGCACTTCATATGTAATGAGACCTGGCGGTGGCTGAGGGTTCAGTATTCTTACGGCCCAGGGGAAGATGTTTCCCATCATAGCAATTCTTGACTTAATGCTACGGTACCTCTTGCCTGATAGTCAGGGGTCAATGGGGTTATTGGACAGATGGAGGGATCATTGACAATGCTAAGGGCCTAAACACACAGTATTCCTAATAAACATCGCTGAAATGTGGAAAAAAGACCCTGATGATCCTCTCAGCAGTCATTGCATCGCTTTGTAGGATCATGCAGTCGGATGCCTTGCGATTCGCACAGCAGACTGTGGTACAGCTGGTCAGGACACTATAGATTAGAATAGTGAGGAGCCTCACTCATCTTATCTCCTCAGGAAGTGGAGATGCTGCTGTTCTTTCTCGACCAAAGAAGTGGTGTTGAGGGAAAGTGTTGGAAAGAAATAGTGGGCCTGGAGAAAGTGAAGATATCACATATTTGGACTTTGTTCATTCAAACTTAAACAGCTCTGTTAATTTTGATTGAATTTCCTACGGATCATGGGAAATTGACGGGGCAGTTTGAGGAAAGCTATTTCTGCTGGCTGAAGAGTCCTGGACCAGAAGGTGAAATATCTTTGACCAATAAATATGATAAGGAGGATTATTACTCACCTGCAATCTTGAGGTCGAAGAACAGCATAGTTCGACATTGGGATATGGAAGGTTAACTTACTTGCTGATCGAATATTGTTTGAAAGTTGTTTCCACCATGCTGGTTAATGATGAGTCCACTCGAGGTATGTGGCTGCCCTCCCATGTCCTGCAGCAGCAGGTTCTGATCCCAGGTCAGGTGCTGCAATACCTGCCACTGGCTTCCGGTCATCAGGTGTATAAAGGTGAATGTAAGTCACTTCCTTTTCTCTCTTGACTTTGAGCCGCTCCGGGCTGTAAGCCACAGGCAGCGCTGGAGAAACCATTTGGAAGGAGTGTTACAGTTACTGTGTGTGTGTGGGGGGGGGGGGGGGGGGGCTCGTGGTTCGAGTGCATACCTGGATAAGCAGTTGTTTATCACTTGTTTAATCTTGTCAGAACATAAAAACATAAGAAATAGGAGCAGGATGTAGGCCATCTGTCCAGTTGAGCCTGCTCCGCCATTCAATAAGGTCATGGTTGATCTGGGCATGGACTTAGCTCCCCCTACCTGCCTTTTCCCCATAGCCCTTAATTCCTCTAATAGGCAAAAATTTATCCAATCTTGTCTTAAATATATTTACTGAGGTAGCCTCCACTGCTTCATTGGGCAAAGAATTCCACAGATTTACTACCATCTGGGAAAACCAGTTCGTCCTCATTTCCATCCTAATCTACTCCCCCGAATCATGAGGCTATGTCCCCTTCTTCTAGTCTCACCTACTAGTGGAAACAACTTCCCTGCCTTAAGCTGATCTATCCCTTTCATAATTTATATGGTGCTCTAAGATCTCCTCTCATCCAGCAAATACAGTCCCAGGTGACTCAATCACCCCCATAGTCTAACCCCCTCATCTCTGGAATCAACCTGGTGAACCTCCTCTGCGCCACCTCCAAAGCCAGAATATCCTTCCTCAAGTAAAGAGACTAGAACTGCATGCCAGAACTCCAGGTGGGGCCTCAGGGTAGTATTCTGTACAGTTGCAGCATAACCTCCCTGCTCTTAAATTCAATTCCCCAATCAATGAAGGTCAATGTCGCATTTGGCTTTTTGATAGCCTGCTGCACCTGCAAACCAACCTTTTGTATTCAAACACAAGTGCTCACAAGTCCTGCACAGCAGCATGCTGCAATTTTTTGCCATTTAAATAATAATCTGCTCTTCCATTTTCCTTCCAAAGGGGATGGCCTCTCGTTTACCAATATTGTATTCTGTCTGCCAGACCCTTGCCCACTCACTTAACCTATCTATATCTCTCTGAAGACTCTCCATGTCTTCTGCAAAATTTGCTTTTCCACTCAGTTTAGTATCATCAGCAAACTTAGACACACTACACTCGGTCCCCTCTTCCAGATCATTAACGTATATTGCGAACAGTTGTGAGCTCAGCACTGACCCTGTGGTGCACTGCTCTCTGCTTTGTATTAGTTACCAAATCCTCTGTCCATGCTAATACATCACCCGCAACTCTATGCATCCATTACATTGCTGTGTAATTTGGACAGATTTAACAAATATATTGAATGCTTATTGTTGTAGTGTTTAGAGTTTGGGTGACTAGGTTGAGTGCTTGTTCAACTTCCACACGAGTGAAGTGTTTCATTGCTTGCTTATGAATAAACGATGGCTGTACATACCCACAATCAGGGTCTGCTTTTCACTTACCAAACCTGTGAATCTGTTACCTTGCAACAGACCTGTAGATGAGTTGATAAATTTTCAGATGGGAAGGAATTGGGGTCTGCTGTTTATGATGAGAGGGAAACCAAATATAGGCAATGTTTCCTATATTGGAGGTCCTACTGAACCTGATGAGGAACATAGAAAAGTACAGCATAGTACAGGCCCTTCAGCTCATTATGTTGTGCCAAATATTTAATCTACTCCAAGATCAAGCTTGCCCTTCCTCCCACGTAACCCTCCATTTTTCTTTCATTCATTTGCCTATATAAGAATAAATTTTAAGTGTCCTTAATGCATCTGCCTCCAGCACCACTACTGACAGTGCATTTCACACACCTACCACTCTGTGTAAAAATACTTACCCATGGCATTCCCTACACTGTTCTACAAACACCTTAAACTTATCTCCTCTCATATCAGCCTTTTCCACCCTGGGCAAAAGTCTCTGGCTCTCCGTTTTATTATGTCTCTTCATTTTATACACCTCTATCAAATCACCTCTCATCCAGCATTTCTCCAAAGAGAAAAGCCCTAGTTCGTACGAACTATCTTCATAAAACATGCTCTAATCCAGGCAATGTCCTAATAAATCGCCTCTGCACTCTCTCTAAAGCTCCTACATCTTTCCTACGATGCGACATCCTGAACTAACACAATGTTACAATGTGGGATAGCCACAGTTTTCTTGAGCTCCAACATTATTTCTAGTCCCCCAAATAATGAAGTCCAGAACACCATTCAGCTTCTTAATCACCTATCAACTTCTGCAGCAACTTTGAGGGTTCTATGGACGTGGACCCTAGACCCCTCTCTTCACCCACACTGCCATTAACCTTGTACTCTACCTTCAAGTTCAATCTTTCAACCTGTGCTATTTCACACTTCTCTGGACTGAACTCCAAGCCACTTCTCAGCCCAGCTCTGCATCCTATCAATGTCCCATTGTAACCTACAACAACCTTCTACGCCATCCACAACCATACCAACTTTCATGTCATCTGTAAACTTATTAAGATACCTTTCTACTTCCTCATCCAAGTAAATTATAAATATTTCAAAACCTGCCTCTCAATCTGAAAGTCTATAAGACTTCCCAATAGTAGGAGGGGGCCAAGGTTAGAGTGGGAGGCTTTGCTTCAACAGGCTTTGATCAAAACAGGCAGAGACTGTAAGTAAGTTTCTAGTAATTTTTTCTCTCTTTTTTTGTCTCTTCGTGTATAGCTAGTGTGTTGAGAAGTAGTGGGGTAGATGAAGTATGTTCCTTGTACAAGATGTGGGAAGTCTGCACAGTGCGTCAAGCTGCAGCTCCTTAGACACCATGTTAAGAAGTTGGAGCTGCAGCTCAATGATCCTCAGCATATTCAGGAGAAAGAGGAAGTGATAGACAGGAGCAACGGGAAGGTAGTCACCTCTAGGTTACAGGTGACAGGCAGCTGGTGGCTTTCAGGAGTGAGAAAGGAAAAAGGCAGCCATTGCTGAGTACAGCTGTGGCCGTTCCCCTCAATAATACGTTTACCGCCTCTTCCGCCTATCACTTCATCATTCTCCTGAAGGGGGCAAAGGTCATCTAGCTCCAACTTACTAACATATTTTTTAAGGAGCTGTACCCAGATGTACTTCTTGCAATCATGAATTCTAGAGAGTCCCAGGTCTCCCATATCTTGTCAAGATGAGCATAGCGCTGAACTAAACTCCATTGTCACCACTCTAGCTAGGCACAAATAAACAAAGAAAGAGAAACCACAATCTAGCCTCTGCCTGATTCACACAAAAACCTTAAGCTCCTCACTCTAACCCTGGCCCAGTCACACTAAGGCCATTCCACTTAAAACTGACTTCATTTTATTGGCCTCTGCCAGGGGCCAATTAACTCGAACAATCTCATTTGCTGCAGAAAACCCAAACAGCACACTCTGGCACTTAAAGCTCCACAAGCAACATTCTCTGTCATCTCAATCTTCAGATCAGGCCGTCAGGGCCTGCTCACTTTTTAATCTGATTTTCTCCCCTTTTCCACCTGGAAATATGACAAACCGGATGCCAGTGGAAGAAACTCCATAATTTTGCATTCCTAAAATGAGGTGGCAGATGAGATCACAGTCCCAGCAATCCAGATTCACTCCAGGTGGCATCTACACGGTATGTCAATATCCTTCCCACAACTGTCTCCCCCCCCCACATTCCAAAGAGGTACCGGTTGATGGGTTAATTATTGCTGACTGTGGTGGTAGTGATTAGAACCAAGACAAAGTTGAAGGGAATGTCGTGAGAATAAAAGGGACTCTTGTAGGATGAGTGGAAATTTGTGGTTGATGGTAGGCTGATGAAATTACTGGGCCGTAAAGCTCATTTTCAAGCTGCGTGACTCCAGGAAGGAACTTTGACACTTTCTGTTCCTGCTCTACCAATCAACAATGTTACATCTGATTCTGTACCTTGTCCACCTGACAAAACAAATCGCGAATCCTCTGATTGTATTCCTGCTTAAAATGGGTAGATGTTAATTGCCTATGTATAGTCAATAAACGAGTATTCTCAGCCATCAGTGGTGAATACTTACAAAATTTACAATTCCCTGCCTATGCTAACCGACTTAATCTCTTGCCCCCTTTGCCTGAAACCATATACTTGAAAAGCTTTTTTCAGTAGGATTTTGATGGGTTAGTTTAATTAAAAAGAGTTAAAGAGTGCATGTCAAAGTATGATGCTGCTAGTCTTAGGTTAATTTTCCACATTTTGACTGAAATCAAATATTCAGAAAATAATGTCTTCATTTTTACTGCTGAATCTGACCAATCAAGCATGACATTTAAATAGCACTAAAATTATACATTTATTGTCATGTACATTTGAAAGTAACATTTCTTCATCATTAGGTTTATACCAGAGGCAAAAACTGACTTTTTAACCTTGATTAAGCGATAAATATGTCGAAATTAGAAATGTAACTCTGAAGTGGGTAACACTCTCAATAAACACACATCCTTCTAGGTGAAGAGGCAACCTTACTCATCGTAAAAACTAATAGGATAATTTAAAAAAGAAACATTTATCACTTTTATGGTTTGACAATATTTAAATTTAATGTACTTTCACTCTTTCTACAGCTTGTGTTGAAGAAGCTCTTTATTATGTTCTTCGTTTCCATCCAAAGAAGTTCCTGCATGAAAATGAATCTCAGGGAGGTATATGGTGGCATATTCATATGTATTTTGATAATAAATTTATTTTGAACTTTGAACTTTCCAGCTTCTCCCTCAATATCATGCTTGGGGATAAAGTAAGCAATCTAGAATGATATAACTTGTCATTTCCCTTGTGTGGTAACGGTTGATGGTCTGTTCCGATTTTGTATAAAAAGTGAGCGATGCACATGGAATCCTGATACAGTGAATCGAATTTCCAATTTATAAACAAGGATAGCCATAATGGACTCAGCTGCTGACTGGGTAAATTCATTTCTTGTATCCATCTATCCCTGAAACATTTTATGCAGCTTAACTGCAAAGGGAGAAAGTAAAGCAAACAATATTTTTTCCATTTTTCTTTGGTACTTTGTTTTCCTTAATTGCTGGTTGGTGTGAATATACTTGCAGTTTTTTGTGTACATGTGATTATTTTCTGTTAATCCAAAAGCAAAATTCTGCAGGTGAGCAATTCCCGGATCCTCATACACAAAGACTTTGTAAAATCATGCCACAAGTTCTTAAACTTGAGATGGGCTTTCAAGGAAATAGCTTAATCAGGGGAGTAAATTGTGTGGAAATTGTGTAAATTGTACTCAACATGTGACCTTATCTCAGAATCTAGAGTATCTCAGAACTGACAGCTCAACTGCTCGGACCTCACATCATCACCATCACTCACAAACCAACAGCAGCTTCAAGGTATCTTGTCTCAAGAACCAAAGTACAAGCAAAGACCACTAACAAAAGCAATGTGGTGTACAGGATCACCTGTGGAGAATGCAACAGGAACTACATCGGCCAGTCAGGATGTAAATTCTCAGCTCAGTACAGGAACACGAGCTGATGATACAGAGACGTGATCCTCCGTCACCGATCTCGGTATGTGAAAACTGAGAAGGATGTTACTTTAACGGGATACCACAGAGGTTCTGGTGCAGGCAAACATGAAGTAGGAACACAAATTTTTAGAAGTGCGGTTCTCATCTGATAACTTCTTAAACAAACAGATCAAAATAGATGTCATCTATGAACCCTTAAGAGCCAAAGAAATGAGAGCCAGTAGAATTCAAAGGTCAATTGAAGGGGTAGCCAATCAGGACCAATGCAAGGAAACGGGACCATATATAAATGTGAGCGCTCCCAGTGAGAAACACCAACCACTGTGCACTGGGGATGTCACCATGACTGGTGAGGAAAAATCTGCAAGCTAATTTCCAAGCTTGGTGAATACCCCAACATCAAATGCCTCAACCTGAGCTACCAATATTCACAACCATCCTAAGCCATCAGTATCCGTGCTGGAGACACAAACTCACCATCCGAATAGAAGGACCCTACACGTGAGGTGCCAGGCCTTGTCCTTGACCAAATATGGTCAATATTCCCAATGGAATCCATGCTGCCTATGACACAAATGGAGGCTGGAAGATCAGACAAAGAGCAATTGTAACCGTCAGGCCCAATCTGTGGGCTATGACGCATTCAGCAAAATCTGTTAATGTCTCCAGAGTCTGTCAAGTCATCTCAGGCCAGTAAATAGCACATTGGACTCTGCCTCAGAAATCTAAATCCATTGATGTTGATGTTTTGAAGGCAACTCTCATGTACAAGGATGAGTGTATCTATTTCCTCAGAAGCCTAAGGAAGTTCAGTCATTCTTTTTTACAGATGCACCATAGAAAGTAATTGATACCTCTCAGCTTGGTGTGGAAGTCTGTCTGCACAACCTTACAAGAAATTGCAGAGAGTTACGAACACAACCCAATCTATTAAGAAAACTAGCTTCTCCTCCATAGGGCCCCACCCTCTCGTGCCATTAGGAAGGCAAAGTGTGAGCACACACTGAAAATTTAGAGACACATCTGTGAGATCAGGGACACGCTGCACATGTGGCAGGTTATACAAGCCATAACCGATTACAAGTCTACCCTGTGCACCAACAACAGTGACGTCTCTTTCCTAATGGGGCTGAATGCTTTCTATGAATGATTTGACACATTGAATGATGTGACATTGAGGAAAGACCCCTCCCCACCTGAGAAGCAGGCACCCTATCTTGCCGGAGCCAGGGTGAGGAAGATCCTAGCCAGGGTAAACCCACAAGAAGCTGTGAGCCTGCCCAACATGCTGGGTCAGGTGCTGAGGGACTGTCTGGCCCAGCTAACAGAGGTCTTAAAGGACACCTATAATATTTCTTTGAAATGGTCCTTTGTCCCTGCAGGCTTCAAGGCAGCTACCATCATTCGATGCCTAAGAAAGCGATGGTAACTGCCAAAAATGATTTCCAATCAATGCCACTGGCTTCAATAATCATGAAGTGTTCTGAGTGGCTGGCAATGGATCATATACAACCTCACCTTCCATCTACATTGGACCCTGTCCAGCTCACCTTCTGAACAAGCAGGTTTTCTGATGATGCCATAGCCTTGGCCATCCACTCCATCCCGTCCCATCTAGAAAACGATGCTTCATATGTCAGGATGTTGTTCACTGGCTTCAGCTCGGCGTTTAGCATGATCATCCCTCAGAGGATAATCTATCCTCATTGGGACTCAACATGCCTCTCTGTAACACAATCTTGGACTTCTTAATAGAAAGACCCCAGACAGTCCGAGTTGGCAGCAACATCTGAAGTTTCATCACACCGAGCACTGGTGCCCCCCAGGGCTGTGTGTTCAGCCTACTCCTGTTCATTCTGTTGACTCATGACTGCACTGCTAGATCCAGCTCAAACTGTATCATCAAGTTTACTGGTGATACTACAGTGGTTGGCTTCATCAGCAACATTGATAAATTGGCACCTTGAGAGGAGGTAGACAGGCTGTTAAATGGTGTGAGGACAGTAAACCGAGTCTCAATGTGGACAAGATAAAAGAGATGATTGTGGACTTCAGGAAGGCACTGGTTGACCACGCTCTGGCATGGAGAGAGTGGAGATCACAAATTTCCTTGGTATGCACATAATGGATTATCTAACCTGGACCCAAAACATCTCCTCACTACTCAAGAAGGCACAGCAACATCTACACTTCCTGAGGAGATTACAGTGTACAAGGTTCCCTGCCCCTACTCTAACAACTTTCTATAGGAGCACCATCGAGAATGTCCTGTCTGGCTGCATCATTGGGTGGTATGGGAGCTGCAAGGCCCTACAGAGGACAGGAAAAATCACCAAGAGGACTGCCGTGGTCTCCCTCCCTGCCGTTTCAGGCAGTCTCTGGGAGTGTTGCAGACAAGTGATCCATTGTTGAGGATCCCTACTATCCATCCCACAATCTCTTTGATTTACTTCCATCTGGAAAGAGCTACAGGAGCATCAGGACTAGTACTGCCAAAATGGACAACAAACTCTTTCCTCAGGCTGTGAGACGAATGAATACCCTGCCACCATCCAGGCCTCCTCACTAGGACAGCGAGCTGTTTACTGTTCACTGTTACCTGTGCTGCACACAACATGCGTTTTTGTTAAACTCTGCTCAAAATTTAGAAAAGTAAAGAAACGACTAAGTTAACCATTAGGCGGCAATATCTAACAAACCGTCAAACTTAGAAACTGTTCTTAATGAGTTCTCATCCAAGCACAGATTTAAAGAGATAAATTCAAAAGTCCATGTGATTTATACAGTCATTAAGGAGAGACTTCCCCAAAACAACGATTCCTTTGAAGTAACAACGATCTGCTGATTCCACAGCCGGGACACGCCTTGTTCGAAGAAATCATGAGGAAGTAAAAGGAACTGACCTTTTGACTGGAGGGTGGTCACTGCACAAACCTTCCCGACCTTGCAGGGGTTTAACTCAAATGTGCACGCCACAATTCCTGAACAAAGTCACAAAGGCCTATCACTCCCTGAAACACTGAATGACGTTAACTTTATCCAATCCTTTGAACTTTGATAACTCCGGTAATGCCTTCACTCTTCGATACTGGACTGTGAGGGAAAAATAAACGTGCAACAAACAAAACCGGAGGAGCCTCCACACCTCCGACCAGCAACAACAACGTTGCACAAAAATAGAAATGAGAACTGCGTCACAGACAGTGGGCTTGGTTTAAATACCATTTGGAACATGCCATCACGTGACATTACATCACCCCACGGTCATGAGACCATTACATCATCCCACCCACAGGACTATTACATCATCCCACTGTCCCGTGTTCAAACTGTGGGTATGTAACAATTATAATTTAATACCTTAATATTTTGGTTTATATGCTGCATATATTATGCTTTGTGGATGCAACTTGGTCCAGAGGAACATTGTTTTGTCCGGTTTTATTTTTGTACAGTCTGATGACAATAAACTTGAACTTGACTAGATTATCTTTTGAGTTTGGGAGGTATTGGAAATGATACTAGTCAGAGTTGTCCTGGTCGACTTTGAAATACTGCTGCAGTATCCTTTATGTACATCTGAGATGTGAGACTGCATCTCAGGTGATCTCATTGGCACATTTTCAGGCCAGTGTGTGGAACTTTGTGCTCTGCCACACCTTGAGACCCAGCGAGTGCCTCCATTGAGGCAGGTTTTGCATTCAGCTTCAGGTTCGAAGGAATCCCAATTTTCTTGCAGCTCAGTAACAGGAGCAATAAGGCCACTGTGGCTCCTGCTACCTGCTACTCCTTGTTAGTGTGCCCATCTCCTTTTGAAGATGAGGTTGGAGGAATCAGATGTTCTGAGCATTAATTGCCGTTGCCTTTTCTTCACATTTACACCAAAGTTACCTCAGGTCTAGGATTGGATGATGGTTTGAATTATCACTTGAGTTATCCATGTAGCTGTTGTTTGCCCTAGTCAGCCAATGATATCATCTGCCCACAAAACAAGCCAAAATACGAGACTCAAGTGTGAGAATCCACAACATTTCATAGATTTTTTTTTGGTGAAACATACTCTGTTTCTTAGTCAGAGCTAAATTCTGCAGTCATAGTGTACAGAACGGTTTCAGGTTCAGTGACTGAGTGATGCTGAGCTAACAGTGTAAAGTGATAATTATCCTTTTAATTCTAAGGATCAGGAAGGGTGAGATGACCAGCATTAATGTTCCTTAGTGTTATGTAATGATCCTGTTTTGCAAGTGCTGATCTGTGAACATTTGTACTTGCGTATTTTGAAATAGAGCTGGAAGAGAGTTATCACTATGAGCAATTGGAGAGTGACAGTGAAAAACTTGCATTAAAAATGACTTGAGGCCCTTTGTTGGATGTGGCTTATCAATATAGATATTGATAACCTGACTTTATCGGAGATCCAGAGACAGATTAATGACCAAAATGGTGCTTCACTTATTCCGTTCATCTGTCAGTGGTTATGTGGTTATATCGTTGATTCTGACATTGTTTATTGAATGCCATGGGTAGATTTCAGTGTTTATACTAACCACGGTCCTTCTTATCCTGAATAGTAGAGGACTACACACTATACTTCAGAGTGTACGTTTGTGCAGAGAAATGGTTAATGGGTAAAGAATAGTTGTTTTATTTTTTACTTTTTGTGGCATTGTTATCTATTATAAACTAATCAAATGTAATTGGCTTTGATACTCATTCTTTTAGAATGTGTGGAATTTCTTTTTATAGTCATTATTGTAATATTAAATAAACCTCAGTTCAAAAAGTCAAACTTGCTCTAATATATTATATAAAGCCTTCTACAATTCCATGATTTGGAGTGGAAACAAATACATTATTTCCATATGTGTCATGAGATAAATTGCCTCCTTCAGAGAAAAAATACAGGCAGGCAGAGTGTTGTTTAAATGGCATGAGTTTGGTAAATGTTTCTAAAAGGATTGTACTCCATTCATTGAAACCAAGCAATTGGGTGGAACAGGCACTTAAGGTGGGCAAGCATTTGTTATAGTTTATTTCAAAAGAATATGAGTTCATGAGCGAGGATGACTTATCACAACTTTGCTGGGTTGGGATGAGATCTACCCTGGACTACTACATGCAATTTCTATCTTTTTAAGAAAAAATGTATGCAATAAGTTTGTTGCAAGAAAAAAATCAACAGACTGTTCCCTGAGATGGTCGGATTGTCATGTGAGCCAAGACTGGTTGCTTTTGTCTGTGTTTACTGGAATTTAGAAGAATGAGTGGCGATCTCATCAATACATTCTGACTGTAGAAACAGTTCTCCTGACTTAGATATCCAGACCTAACAGTGGCATTCCTGAGTTAGAGAGCAAGAAATTTAGGACTGAGATGAGAATGATTTTTTTTTCTTTCTCAGTGAGTGTTAGGAAGACAAATTAGCAAAGAATTTAATTGGAGTAAGAGGAATTATGAGGCTACCAGTCAGGAACTTGGAAGCATAAAATGGAAACAGATGTTTTCAGGAAAATGTATGGAAGAAATGTGGCAAATATTCAGGAGATATTTATGTGGAGTTCTGCATAGGTACATTCCAATGAGACAGGGTAAGGATGGTACAGTACAGGGACCATAGAGTACAAAGGCTGTTGTAAATCTAGTCAGGAAGAAAAGAAGAGCTTACAAAAAGTTCAAAAAGCTAGGTAATGATAGAGAGCTAGAAGATTATAAGTCTAGCAGAAAGGAGCTCAAGAAAGAAATTAGGAAGCCAGAAGGGGCCATGAGAAGGCCTTGGCAGACAGGATTAAGGAAAACCCCAAGACATTCTACAAGAATGTTAAGAGCAAGAGGATAAGACCTGAGAGAATAGGATCTATCAAGTGTGACAGTGGAAAAGTGTGTATGGAACCAGAGGAGATGGCAGAGGTAATTAATGAGTACTTTGTTTCAGTATTCACTACGGAAAAGGATCTTGGCGATTACATGGATGACTTACAGCGGACTTAAAATCTTGAGCTTGTAGATATTAAGAAAGAAGATGTGCTGGAGCTTTTGGAAAGCATCAAGTTGGATAAGTCACTGGGACTGGAGGAGATGTACCCCAGGCTACTGTGGGAGGCGAGTGAGGAGATTGCTGAACCTCGGACGATGATCTTTGTATCAGCAATGTGGATGGGAGAGGTGCTGGAGGATTGGAGGGTTGCAGATGTTGTTCCATTATTCAAGAAAGGGAGTAGAGATAGCCCAGGAAATTATAGACCAATGAGTCTTACTTCAGTGGTTGGTAATTTGATAGAGAAGATCCTGAGAGGCAGGATTCATGAACATTTGGAGAGGCATAATATGATTAGCAATAGTCAGCATGGCTTTGTCAAAGGCAGATCATGCCTTACGAGCCTGATTGAATTTTTTGAGGATGTGGCTAAACATATTGATGATGGTAGAGCAGTAGATGTAGTTTATATGGATTTCAGCAAGGCATGTGACAAGGTACCCCATGCAAGGCTTATTGAGAAAGTAAGGAGGAATGGGATCCAAGGGGAAGTTGCTTTGTGGATCCAGAACTGGCTTGCCCACTGAAGGCAAAGAGTGGTTGTAGACAGGTCATATTCTGCACAGAGGTCAGTGACCAATGGTGTGCCTCAGGGACCTGTTCTGGGACCCCCTACTCTTTGTGATTTTTATAAATGGCCTGGATGAAGAAGTGGAGGGATGGGTTAGTAAATTTGCTGATGACACAAAGGTTGGAGGTGTTGTGGATAGTATAGAGAGCTGTCAGAGGTTACAGCGAGACATTGATAAGATGCAAAACTAGGCTGCGAAGTGGCAGATGGAGTTCAACACAGATAAGTGTGAGGTGGTTCATTTTGGTAGGTCAAGTATGATGACAGAATATAGTATTAATGGTAAAACTCTTGGCAGTGTAGAGGATCAGAAGGATCTTTGGGTCTGAGTCCATAGGACACTCAAGGCTGCTGCGCAGGTTAACACTCTGGTTAAGAAAGCATACAGTGCATTGGTTTTTATCAATCGTGGTATTGAGTTTAGGAGCCGAGAGGTAATGTTGCAGCTATATAGGACCCTGGTCAAACCCCACTTGGAATACTGTGCTCAGTTCTGGTTGCCTCACTACAGGAAGGATGTGGAAGCCATAGAAAGGGTGCAGAGGAGATTTACAAGGATATTGCCTAGATTGGGGAGCGTGGCTTATGAGAATAGGTTGAGTGAACTTGGCCTTTTTTCCTTGGAGTCTCAGAGGATAAGAGGTGACCTGATAGAGGTGTATGAGATGATGAGAGGCATTGATCGTGTGGATAGTCAGAGGCTTTTTCCCAGGGCTAGCATGAGAGGGCACAGTTTTAAGATGTCAGGGGTAAGTTTTTCATGCAGAGAGTGGTGAGTTTGTGGAATGTGCTGCTAATGACAGTGTTGGAGGCGGATACGATAGGGTCTTTTAAGAGACTCCTGGACAGGTATACGGAGCTCAGAAAAATAGGGGGCTATGGGTAACCCTAGGTATTTTCTCAGGTAAGGGGATGTTCGGCATAGCTTTGTGGGTCAGTATTGTGCTGTAGGTTTTCTATGTTTTTATGAACCTATGGAATTCTATGGCAAGAATTGCCTACTGTGGGAAGAACGATGTTTTTGGCAATTTGTAGGATTCTGAAATATATAAATCTCCTTTCTTCCAAATGCATTCCAATTTTATTTGTTTTAAGTTTTAGGTCTGATTATTATTTAATAGTCTTTAGTATTTCAGATTCCGAAACAATATAAAAGTAGGGTAGCAAGTCTATGCCAGTGTCAAAGTAATCCAATTAATTAGTCCCAACCCCTTTTTCTTCCCCTATAATCTGGTGTCTCTCACATGTCTACCAATTCCCTTTGATTTTCCTGCCACCCATCTACACTAGGGGTAATTAGGGTGGCAAATTATATACCAGCCGGATGTGAGAGAAAACCAGAGCACTGGGAGAAGCCCAAGTAGTCATGGGGAGTATGGAATTTGCACAGACAAAAACTGAAGTCAGAATCAAATGCATGTCACTAGAGCTGTAATGTTTTGAATTCTGGTAACATTCACAAAAATTATTTTTCTTGAACTTCTTTCAAAGCCAGGTAAACCTGGGAGTGAGATTAACTATTTCTGTAGGTAGATCTTATTCAACTCCTACTGCATAAGTGGATTTAAGATTGGCAGGCTATATGCTTCATGGGGCTAGCTGACCACGTTAGAGCTATCCTTGGCTTTTCACTGGGAAACTATTCCCTTGAAGACCCACTGAGTCAAGAATCTGCCAGGAATCTTTCGGCCAATACTTCACATCATCCTTCACCTATTTCACAATCCTTCTTTTATGGCCTCCTTGTTCTCTCTGTACAGACAAAAAATGAAGGGTCATCTCCATAATTCCTTCTTGGGCCCTTGATGTGTAAGGTTCCATGGAAACAAGACCTATTCCCTTGCAATCTTCATTTAGCCTTGCAAATTTTATGCAATTCATAACTTGTTCTTCCACAGCCTGAAAGCAATGGTAAAAATGTTACTCAAGTCTATATATATATTTTTTAGTAGGCAGCCGGCAATCCCAGGGGATCATGGGTTTGCGCCTCTGGTGGTCTGTGTCCTCTCCAGGGCACAAGCCTGGACGGGAAGGTTTGAAGAACTGGCTGTTGCCCATGCAGTGGGTTCCCCCTCTCCACGCCACTGATGTAGTCCAGTTTGGCACCAGTGTCGTCACAGAGGTTACCAGAGTGAAGTTGTAAACAACGTCAAACTGCCTTAGGGACCCCGGCTCTGGATTTCTTCCTCGGGGTTTACTCCCAAAGCCTTCCCCATGGGTGGGTATGTCCACAAGGCAGCTAAGGTATAAAATAAGAGTTTTCCTTTTCCTAGGCAGGCTGCCATCCAAGGCTGATGAGCCCACTTACTCGAATATATCCACAAAGATACAGTATATTTAAGAAGCACAAAATAGTACATACAATGCACACAAAATGCTGGTGGAATGCAGCAGGCCAGGCAGCTATAGGGAGAAGTACAGTCGACGTTTCGGGCTGAGACCCTTCGTCAGACTTCTTCCTATAGATGCTGCCTGGCCTGCTGCATTCCATCAGCGCTTTGTGTGTGTTGCTTGAATTTCTGGCATCTGCAGATTTCCTCATGTTTGCAAAATAGCATACAGTTGTTTTTTTTTTACTTCTATTGTGTCATTCAGTCTTTACATTCATTGTGTTCTTAGTTTTAGAGATTTGTAGTGTTAACACAGTGTTTTCACAAAATATCATTAGAATCATGTCACCTCCATAAAGAAGGCAAACTTAGTCTATGAGAGTTCTCAACAAGGGACTTACACCTTCAGTCATCACCATCCCCTTCTATTCACTATACTAGAAGACTAACAGGTTTGAGGGAAATCAAAGTGCATCTTTTACCATCAATAATCTTCCATAGCACTTAATAGTTGTCTCTACATATAACTCTGGAATAGGTCATAGATCAGACAGTTCTCTGGTTTGCAAGTTTCTCACCATTATTTGAGCAGATAATGTTTGTTTTATTATAGGCTTGTACCATAAATTAAGGGTTTCACAGTAATCTCAGTTTCCTTCTGTGTTCTTTGCCTTCTTTCAAAGTATTCCTTTTGTCGACTAAGATGCCTTGTTTTTTGACAGAGTTTCAAATCCTGTCGGCATAAAGGAAAAAGCAATCAGATATGACTGGACGAAAACAATGGCAGTATGCGGAATGGATTACAAAAACAGCTCCTTGTAATATCTGCAGCCACTGTTCCCTGTGCAAGTTTTCCCGAGTACTGAAATCCTTGAGTAACATTGGCATTAGTGATAAAGATGCGTGAAAGTCAGCATATGATTTCCGTAATGCCTTAATGAGCAAGTTTTCAAAGTCCAAAGCAAATTTATTGCCAAAGTCCATATGTGTCCCATTATGCTATCCTGAGATTTGTTTTCTTGTGGGTGTTCACAGTAGAATCAGTGAAAAACTTGACACAAAGACTGACAACCAAGGTGCAAAAGAAAACCAACTGTGCAAATAATAATATTAAATAAATAGTACTGAGAAGCTGTATTACCTACTGTGGAACCAGAGAAAATGAACCAAGATTTATCCCATTATTTGAGTTGATGAAATTGTCCGCAGCTGTGATGTTGTAGTGAGGAAGCAAGTTTTTTTATTAATCTCTCCAAGATTAACCAGATTGCCAGCACTGATTTTCTAAGAGACTACAACAACAACTTACATACATGTCCATTTTTTAATATAGTAAACCTATCAGGATGCATTTTATGAAGTACATTTCATTAGGAACAATGCCAAAAGCATAATCAACAGGTATATTTCAAAGTATGTCTTCAAGAAGAGGAAAGAGGCAGAGTGTTGACAAGGATTAGGGAGAAAATTGACCAACTCCATGCCTTGAAATTACATGGCAGACTAAAATCAGGGATGTGCAAATGAGTGAAATTGAAGCCTTACAAGGTTAAGATTTGGAAGTGGTTATAAAGAATGAGAAAGTTATTGACCTTAAGTGATCTAAAAATACCAGCAATCTGCTTGTTATGGATTTGTAACTTCCTCAGACTCAAACTTAATCAGAATCAGAACCAGGATATTAAAATTACATGTATATGCTGTAAAATCTGTTAACTTTGTGGCAGCAGTACAATGCAATACATAATAATATAGAAAAAAACTGTGAATTAGAGTAAGTATATATATTAAGTAGTATATACTACCTAATGAAATATTAAGTAATGCAAAAATAGAAATTAAAAAAATGTAGTGAGGTAGTGTTCATGGGCTCAATGTCCATTCAGAAATCTGATGACAGAGGGAAGAAGCTGGTCCTGAATCATTGAGTGTGTGTCTTCAGGCTTCTGTACTTCCTTCCTGATGGTAGCAATGAGAAGAGGGCATGTCCCGGGTGATGTGGGTCCTTAATGATGGGTGCTGCTTTTCTGAGGCACTGCTCCATGAAGATATCCTGGAAACTATGGAGGCTAGTGCCCATGACAGAGCTAGGTTTAGAACTCTATGCAGCTTACTTTGGTCCTGTGCAGAAACGCACACCACCCCATTCCATGAGGTGTTGCAGCCGGTTACAATGCTCTCTGCAGAAATCTGTGAGTGTTTTAGGTGATGCAACAAATCTGAAAATCCTCATTAAATATAGTCACTGTTGTGCCTTCTTTGTAGCTGCGTCGATATGTCAGGTCCAGGATAGATCCTCAGAGATATCGACACACAGGAACCTGAAATTGCTCGCTCTTTCCACTTCTGATTAGTTTAAAGAAGATTTGAATAGAAAGATAATTGCAGATGGAATTTATACTGTAACAAATGAACAATTTTTCTTCCACTAGCTGGAAAATGCTGTTCATGGTAATGGTTAAAGATTAGAACATGCACCAATGTAAAAAGTTTTGTACATGAATAATAGCTGAAATGATAGAGTAGCATGACTTTGATGTCTGATAGACCCATCAGTGGTGTGCATAGTCTGACAGTTTTGTTTTTGATGCATTTAACTGTCATTTCCATTAGGTAATCATTCACTCATAAAACAGTCTTTATTCCATACAGGGCTTTCTCTATGGATGTGTGAGTGCAATAATCAATAACAGGATGAAAATAATTAATTTGTTTAATGGACTTTTGGTTCAGTTGATTTGTGTCACAAGGCCATGAGGAAATTTTAGCCCTCTTCATCATTTACATTCCAACTCCGCTGGAACAATTTTTTACTCACACTTGAAAGGAAATCTCAAGTTGTCTTTGGGTTTGTGAGCTTTCTTATACTCTAGTTAAAGATTAGGCAATACTGAGTGTGCGATTCTCCATTACAAAGGTGCAACGCCACGGTTTAAATATCTCCTTTGATGTTTCACAGTCCAGTGAGTAAGTACAGACAAGGCATCAGAGAAAATTAACATATAGAAACTTAATCCAGGCTCTGCCAAGGTCATGCTTGATCTTGGTCTCATAACTGCTTAGATACAGTTTTATATGGGCCAAATGATGGTCAAAATCATTTAGCTGGATGACTAACTCACCAGAGCCATTAATTTAAAAGAAAATGCTTGCTGGGTTTGCTGCACTAGAAATCATAGTACCAAAATTTTTGTTGACCTCAGTCAATTTATGAAATTAGTTCCAATTTGTCCTAGCAGATAGCAATAAAAAACTGTAGAACAGTTTAATGCCCATAATTTTCAAAATATATTGATGTGCTCTGAGGTTCCTTTGGGTTATTAATGTCTTTCAGCAGCTGATTGGTTTGGTGACTGTTTAAATTACAGATCATTTTCGGGTAAATGCTGAAAGGTTGTGAAATATGTAATTCTTAGAACAGAAAAATGTGTTTTCCTGTGTGTTCAGAATGCCCTGCACAGAATTTCAGCACTGTGAGGCATTTCAGGAATTAGGCTTGTAACCCCCTGATGTTTTCCATTATTAGCTCTGAGCTCATGGCACTGAGATTATAGATTTACCCCACAGATTCTGTCTCTGACTTTGTTCATCCTTAGACTCCAGCAGTTAACATCACTTTGATTCTTTAGTAAGCTTCAGACATCTGTATGAATTACAGGCTGAATCAGTCCAGATATGTACATAAATGGAAATCTAAATTACTGATTGGGGGTACTGATTGTGTATGATCAGCCATGATCACAGTGAATGGTGGTGCTGGCTAGAAGGACTGAATGGCCTACTCCTGCACCTCCTGTCTATTGTCTAAATACACATCTGTGTAGATACTGGTGCATATTGATTTATTCTTCTTGGTGTTTGATCACACATCAAAATATGGGAGTTCTTCATGAATCGAACCAATTGTTAAAAAGGGTTCTCAACAGGGAAAAAATAAATTTCTGCTCCTTGGAGTACCTATTTTATTTAGAAATACAGCACATTAACAGGCTCTTCCAGCCCATTGGGCCTACGACGCATAATTAAATCCATGTGACCAATTAACCTACAAAATTATACATCTTTGGAATATGGGAGGAAACCAGAGCACCTGGAGGAAACCCACACAATGACAGGGAGAATGCACAAACTCCTTACAGAGAGTGGCGGTGTTGGCCCTGCTTCGCCAGGATTTATATAGCGTAATGCTAATTGCTAGGCTACTGTACCACCCTAACAAGTAGGAGCCAGGGACTTTGAGCTGTGGGGAGCAAATGGAAAGATGATTTGTTCTCCCTGCTGAAGTGGAAGTTAAGAGACACGTGACTGAGGTTTGCAAAATTATGAGGTGTACAGAATGGGTAGACCACAAGAAGCATTTACCTATCTCAGAGGTAGAAAAAAATAGAGAATATGGCTTTAGGGTGAAAGATTTCATGTTCAAGTCAAGTACATTTATTATCAAAGAATGTATAAATCATACAACCTTGAGATTTGCTTGCCCACAAGCAGCCTAAAAGCAAGAAACCTGAAAGAACCCAATTAAAGAAAAAAAGCCTCACTTATCAGTTCATCATATTAGCGGGCATGGAGCAAAGCAGCCGGGGCAGTCTTCATAGCCTCAGCACCGTGGGGTTGACCATTGCGGAGAACAAGCAAAATCCAACCGATACACTGTCCTTTTTGAGTGGCCTTTAAATTGACCCAATGATGGAATAGCAGAAGGATCAGTGCTCTGAAGAGAGGAGTGAAGATCATGGACAGCAAGCAAAAATGGCTCTCATCTCTGACCTGAGCCAGTGTTTAAATAGTCTAAACAGCGTATCGTACCTCACACTAGGCCCGGGCACCGCTGCTGCGAAAGGCTACGGGCCTAGAACACGCCACCTAGCAAATCGCTCTAGGCCCAGATTTCGTCGCCCAGCCCGAAGTTGCTGTCAAGTTCTTCAAATCAGCTTGGAGCCCAGAGCAATCTAAACTCACACCCGGGCCAGCTGTACGGGCACCAAATCTCTGCCAAGGCCTCGACCTCTCCTTTTGGTGATCAGAGAGATTCAACCTCACTCCCACACCAGAGCTCCATCTGCAACGACTCTGCAACACAACACCTGGGCTCATCCCCAACACGCCTCACCAGATTTCACCCCTTCGCTCTTTGTGGAAGTAATTTAACACAATTTACCTCAAAAAATAACTTTTTGTGATGGTTTTAATCCGATTCCTTAGCTTTTTGACTACTAGGACACGTTGCACACGTTTGGTAACACCATTTTAACCAGAAGTTTTAGAGGGGATCTGATTTTCACCCAAGAACTTTTTCACCCAGAGAGTGGTGAGTACTTGGAATACACTGCTTGAGAAAATGATGGAAGCAGAGTTCTGACACATTTGAGAAGTATCCAGACAAACACTTAAACTTTCTAGTCATAGGCTACGTGCCAAGTGCTGGAAGATGGGATGTGTACAAATAGGTGCCCAATGGTCTGTCTGGATGGAATAAAAATGGCCTGTTTCCAGACTCTATATCCCTATGCCTTGCAAGCAGTTGCCAATCTACTGAGGACAACCACTCTCCTATCTTCAAATATTATGATCATTTTAGCCTTTTTTATTCACAGCTATCAGACCATGTAAGGTCAAAACACAAGGAGTCTGAAAAATCCCTACTCTGCTTCATTTCTCTAGTTATCTGTGTTGGGCAATGTTCCATGACATCAGTTTCCTCAAAACATCGCCATAAAAACAGTTCATCCATTTGTTTGCTATTTTTCTGATTTTCTTGGATGCAAATGCTTGCTGAATTTTGTCACTGGCTAAAATTTAAAGGCAGTTAAGTAAAAATACTTGAGGAGCTTTAAGATGTAGGGGAAACAAGATATAATGTAAATGCCATGTTTTGTTAGAGGCCAGAATAACCTCTGAAAGTTCCATAAGCAGAAACCTTCACCTTCCAGGAGCCTGGTTACCAGTTTGACTCCACAGTTCTCCTGCTGAGCAGCCCTGCCCTACTGCTGTTGGGATTCCTTCTCAAATCCTGTGCACTAGATCCAGGGTAATCCTGCAAGAGACACTGTAACTTGGTATGGTAACCGCTTTTCCTACGTCCACAAGGAGCTGCCAAGAGTTGTTGACACAGCTCAGCATATCACGGAAACCAGCCCTCCCTCGATGTACTCTACCTAAGCTTCTTGCTGTCTTGACAAAGTAGCCGGCATAATCAAAGACCCCACCCACCCGGACGTTCTCTTTTTCCCTTTTCTCACCAGGCAGGAGATACAAAAACCTGAGAGTCAATACCACTAGCTTAAAGGACAACCTTTGCCCCACTGTAATAGGACTTTAGAATGGTTCCTTTGTAGGATAAATTGGACTCTCAATCTCACAATCTACCTTGTTGTAACCTTGCACCTTTCTGTCTACCCACACCGCACTTTCTCCGGACTGTAATACTTTATTCTGAACTCTGTTATTGTTTTACCTTGTACCATCTCAATGCACTGTGTAATGATTTGATCTGCATGGAGAGTAGGCAGGTCGAGCTTTTCACTGAACTTCAGTAACTGTGACAATAATAAACCAATTCTAAGAAGCAATGGAGGCCCACTGGCTAAACCTGAAGCTGCCTGTATGATACTGATTTTATTCTGGTCTATTGCTAGTTTAGAGCATTTCCCTGACTCTCTGATCTGACATTAGTATCAAACTCTGTTGGTGGGAAGGGTGGGATGCACAAGCCTGGTATTTACGTCAAATCGGCAAGGGTTACAGTACGTTGGATTATGACTGGCACAGTGCTCTTAAACATCCTTCTACTTATTCACATATGCCAGGTCTACACAAGATAACTGCAAAAGCAAGCTGGACTGGCTCACATGAGAGGAGTGTCGGTAAATGAAAAAGAAAATGACAAGGTTGCAGTGCAGGACAAGAAAATAGGTTATGTCAAAAAATTTAAGTGCACCAAACGGAAAACACCAAAAAAATTACAGAAGTAGTCCAGAATAACAAGTCTCAAATGAAAGAGGAGCTTAAAATAAATTTGTATTGAAGAGATAAAAGCAATGAAAGTAAATAAATTTTCATGACCTGATATTCTCTACTCCCAAGTTTTGAAAGATGTGTCCATGTCGATGATAGATACACTCGGTATATAATTTTCCAAACCTCCATACATTTTCTGGTGTAGATTCCACAGAGTGAAGGTGTCAAACTCTTTAAAAAATGAGAGACGGAAGAAGAGGACCAACAGAGCAGTTAGTCGGGGAGACAGGATAAAGTAACGGGTGAGAATCTGATACTAGTGGGACAATTATAGACTAATTGGATAGGGCTGCACCAACATGAAAGGAAAATCAAGTCTGGCACATAGAAGAGCTTTTCAAGATTGTAACTAATAAAATAAATGAAGGTGAGCCAGTGGACTAACTGGACCGTACTCTCTGTCTTTTGTCACCTTTCCTTCTTAAAGGGTGGAGTGACATTCATGATTTTCCAGTCCTCCAGAACCATTCCAGAATCTAGCGATTCCTGAAAGATCACTACTATTGCCTCTACAGTCTCTTCAATTACCTCTTTCAGAACCCTGAAGTGTCGTCCATCTGGCCCAGCTGACTTAGATAAGTCTTCAAATCTTTGACCTTTCCGAGCATTTTTTGCATTGTAGGTAGTAATGAATGCAGTCACTTCTGCCCTGTGACTATTTCTTATGTTTATTAATTGCAGGGCTATAATTCCAGAGATCTGCAATAATTATCTAAGAACACAACTTAACTCCTTCCACAGAAATGGGCATTAAAAATCTAGAGCCATCAATGATGAAACTTCCTGGTATACATTCCAGCCAGCTCACTAAAACCATTTGGGGAGGGAAATGGTTTTAATTGGTCTGACCTACTTTTGACTTCAGGCTTGCAGAATTGTGGTTAATTTGCTTAGTGACCTTTAAATAACCTTCCAAAGTGCTCAGTTCATGAATGGGTTGTAAAGGCAGGTTTTGTGAGTGATGCTTACAAAGGATGAATGAGTTGAAGGGATCTATTTTGCTGTATTGAAAATTTCATCTCATTTATTTTGCTCTATGCTTTACTTTCTTGGGCATTCCTTCCAGTGGTGTCCCTTTTTCTAATTTGAATTATGTAATGTAAGTATTTCCCAAAACTGCCTAGAACAGTGCGGAGTAATCCCTTCACTCCTCGACACTTCAATGCTTTTGACTAAAGAGAACACACCGGCTGATCACTCGGAGTACGAGTCTGTAAGCTTGGTCAGAAATTCTTGCTCTTGTGTAGAAAATGGGCATTATTATCGTGAACTATAGCTGAACGGATCACCATCATGCCCCCAAAAGGGCAGAACCTGCCCTTTCTCTTCTTTTTTACTTCTCCCGGGAAATCCTTCGGGATCAGTGAATGGTGTGCACGTGATGTCATGCTTAAAACTGTACGTACATTTAGTAAGATGCCTCAGTGATGTAATAAAGAAATTCAAAACCAATACAATTAAGCAACAGGTACTGTGCCATTCAACCTATGGACTCTCTTTCAGAATCGGGTTTAATATCACTGACGTATGTCATGAAATTAATTGTTTTGTGACAGCAGTACATTGCAATACATAGTAATAAGAAATATAAAATACAATGAGAAATATATACCATATAAAAATAAATTAAATAAGCAGTGCAAAAAGAGAGAGAAAAAACTGAGGAAGTGTTTATGGGCTCACTGTCCATTAAGACACCTGAGTTGGAGGCAAAGAACCTGTTTTTGAAACAGTGAATGTGTGGCTTCAGGCTCTTGTACCTCCTCCTTAATGACAGCAATGTGAAGAGGGCAGGTCCTGGGTGACGGGGGTTCTTAATGATGGATGCTGCCTTTCTGAGACATTGTCTTTTGAAGGTGTCCTTGATCCTGGGGAAGCTAGTGCCTATAATGGAGCAGTCTGAGTTTATAACTTTCTGCAGCCTTTTTCCTTACACTGTGCAGTGGCTCCTCTATTCCAGACAATGATGCAACCAGTCAGAATGCTCTCCATAGTACATCTGTAGGAACTTTCATGAGTCATTGGTGACATACCAAATCTTCTCAAACTCCTAATGAAATACAGCCGCTGTCATGTCTTTTTTGTAATTGTGTCAAAATATTAGGCCCCGGATAGATACTCAGGGACATAGACACCCAGGAACTTTCACAGACTCCACAACTCATGTTCTCAGTATTATCCATCTATTGATCTATCTGTCTAGTTTTCATATATTTGCATGATTTATTTGCTTTCTCACATTGGTTGTTTGTCAGTCTGTGTGCAGTTTTACATTGACTCTTTTTTATTTCTTTGCTCTACTGTGAATGCTTGAAAGAAAATGAATCTCAAGGTAGTATATGGTGACATAATCATACTTTGATAATAAACTTACTTGACCTTTGAATTGGTTCTTTGCCAAATGAAGACCATTGAATTCTGTGTCATCAAATGATTGCAGTATCTCCTCCCTTTGCTCCGTTCAAGAGCCCCAACCGAACATCAGTGAAGTACATCTTACGATCATTATTTCATTGTTGCAGAAGTATGCAGGAGTGAGTTCAGAGTTTCCTGCATCACTCTTTCCCGAGAGTGCCTGAGAAGCTACAAGTCACGAAAGGCAACATAAAACTGCAAATCAATGGCTCATTCATTTTTTTTATGTCAAGTTCTTGCTCTTGGCCCTGGAGGTATGGGAAGACACCCAATCAGAGTCAGCAGCTTTGTATGCAGCCTGCCCTGTCAAGTGCACATTTTAAGAGAAAGACCTACATTTTTAAAGCCTCTTTAGGACACTATCTAATGTTTCACAGGCCATAAAGTACATCTACGATGAAACAATTTTTGCAGATTGGAAAATATGGCAACCATTTTTGCTTCTGAAACAGAGATATCCTACTGGCCAAATAGTTACAACAGACACTTATATTTGAGAATAAAGCTCATATTCCTAACTAAGGGAATATATTACCCGGGAAGTCTTTGATACTATTGTTGTTGCGTGCCTGTACTGGGCGAGAGACGCAGGGTATCATCCAAGTTCTGTCTATTTCATTACAAAACTTATCTGACAGAACTGTGTAATGATCTACCAAGTAAGTATCAAAAAGTTTGTTTACCAACAAAGGATTTTCGAAGAAACCAGAATATCTGAAAAGAGCGGTACTTAAAACTGAAGCGAAAACTATACCAATAAGCAAACCATTATAATTATAATTTTGAAGCTTTATTGCCTGATTGAAAGCATGTCTACTGTTACTCATATGCAATAAGATGCTGCAGAATGCTGGAAGTCCAGTGTAACACACAGAAAATGCTGGACAACCTCAGCAAGTCAGACAGCGTCGTTGGAAAGACAATCAACATCTCGAGCTGAGACACTTCATTCGCACTGGAAAGGAAGAGAGAAGAATCCAGAATAAGGAGGGGAGAGAGGAAGAAATACAAGCCAGAAAGTGAAAAGGTGAAGCCAGGTGAGAGGGAAAGTAGGTGGGTGGGGGAGGGAGGATATAGTGAGAACTTGGGTGATAGGTTGAAAAGGTAAAGGGCTGAAGAAGGAAAAATCTGATAGGAGAGGTGAGAGGACCGTAGAAGAAAAGAAAGGAGGAGGAAGAAAAGGGAGGTGATATGCTTGGAATGAGAAGAGAAGAGGTAAAGAGAGGAGCCAGAATGGGGAAAGGCAGAAATGGGAAGGAGGAGACAAAGAATTACCAGAAGTTAGAGAAATTGATGTTCGTGCATTAGGTTGGAGACTACTCCATGAGTTAGGTTGGAATATGGGGTGTTTCTGCTCCAAACTGAGAAAAGCCTTATTGTGGCAGTAGAGGGGGCCATGGATGGATATGTTGGAATGGTTTGGGATTGGAATTAAAATGGTGGTCACCGGGAAATCCTTCTTGTTGCTGACAGAGCAAAGCGCTCGAAAAAATGTACATTGAGTGTCACCAATATAAAGGAGGCCACATTGGGATCACTGGATACAGTAGATGACCCCGACAGACTTGCAGGTGAAGTGTTGCTTCACCTGGAAGGACTAAATGAAGGTGAGGGAGGGGATAAATGGGCAGGTGTATCATATCTTCCACTTGCAAGGATAAGTGTCAGGAGGGAGATTAGTGGGGAGGGACAAATGGGTAAATAATTCGCAGGGAGAGTGATCCCTGTAGAAAACAGAAAGTAGTAGGTGGTGGAAAGGTAAAGATGTGTTTGGTGGTTGATCCTAATGTATTGCCAGAGTTGTGGAGAATGATGTGCTGAATGTGTAGGATTATTGGGTGGCAGATAAGGACAAGAATAAATCTATCGTCGTTAAGCTGGTGAAACGATGGGATGAGGGTGGATGTCTGGGAAATGGCGGAGATGTGGGTGGGAGCATCATCAATTGTGGAGAAAGGGAATTCTCATCCTTTGAAGAAGGAGGACATCTGGAATGGAAAATCTCATCCTGGGAACAGACGTGGTGGGGATGGAGGAACTGAGAAAAGGGAATGGCACTTGTATATGTGACAGGGTGGGAAGAAGTATATTCAAGATTACCTTTGAGAGTCAGTATGTTTGTAAATGCTATCAGTGGACAGTTTGTCTCCAGAGATGGGAATCAAAGGCATTGAGAGAGAGGTAAGAGATGTGTCAGAAATGGATCAAGTGAATTTAAGGGCAGGGTGGGTGGCAAAATTGATGAAAATGACGAACTCAACATGGTGGAATGAAGCAGCACCAATACAGTGTTGGAAGTATTGGGGAGAATCATCAGTGAAAAGTGATCTTGAAAATTTGAAGCGAAGAGATTTTTTTTAACAAAGTTTGTGCATAAAAAATTGAATATTTTTGTCCATAGTGTTTTGTTAGATTTACAGCACATTGGGTTAAAACGGAACTGTTTCTGCAAGCTGTACAGAAAATGCATTACAATCTGTCTGGTAATCACACCTCATGGTGCATAGTTCAGGAAGGCTTTGATGTTCCTGGTTTGAGCACTGCTATTTTACTCTGAAATAACAGATCGCTTGAGGACCAGTGAGTCACACTGCAATCAATTCAAGCACTACATGTACCCAGAAACAGATGCCAACAAACATTGCTACTCTTGTTTGTCACTTGTTCCTAAGACGGTGGTACAAAAATAACTCACCAGGAAGATACTTCTGACTTTGGATGATTGAGTGAAAGGGTTCCATAATGAAAACGTATCTGTTAATCCGCTGACTAACAAAACACGCACTTTTAATGTCATAGCCCAAAGTCAAAGTAATCCCAACCATGTTCCCTGTATTTATCTCATTTATTCTTTGTTGTCTGAAGGGTGACTAAAGACACCCTTGTCTGCAACAGCTTGCATCTTTATTCTCAGGTCATGGAGTTCACTGTCAAGGCCACATCCTTTTATTTTCTGTAGAGCAAGAGCAAGCACTGCTAGAAACTATGCATTCCAATATTGTGGATTGTGGTTTGATAACCAGTTGATATCATCCCTCTCAGTAGATCAGCTCATTTACCCCCACAATATCCAAGGTCAGGGCATAACTTTGCAATGTGTTCATTAACTGCACCTCACTGCATGCACAGCTTGCAAAGTCAGTGATGCCCAACTTGTTTGACAGACAAGCCAACCGGTGTGAATCGGAATCGTGTTCATTATTGCTGATATTTGTTGTGAAATTCCTTGTTTGGCAGCAGCAATACAGTACAAGTCACAAAAATTACAAAAATAAAGTTATTAAGATAAGTAAAAGGGCAATGCAGCCCCTGGGCAATCATATTCTCCAAATTTCTATGCGGACGAAGTATAAGCAATTTAGGGAGCGAGAAGTAGTTTTAACAACATACTTTCCCGTCAAATGATGACCTCTTGAGACACCAGCACAATCCCAGTAGCTACTCTTTAGCAACACCATGACCATTTGCACTAAAATGGATTTTGTTTTGTTTGCTCTGATTGTGTTCTTTCCTGTAAAGAAATGTGTACAATGTGTTATACTGATGAATGCCTAATCTAATTCTATATGTTTGTGATGCTGCTGCACGTAAGTTTTTTTAAAATTTCTTTTCATTTTAATTGTAGATACAATGCAGAACAGGCTCTTCCGGCCCAACAAGCTGCATCCAATAACCCACCGATTTAACCCTAGCTTAATCACAGGACAATTTACAAATGACCTAATAACCAGTACATCTTTGGACTATGGGAGGAAACCAGAGCACCCAGAGGAAACACGTGCATTCATGATGAATGTAGAAAACTCCTTACAGACACCGCCAGAGTTGAACTCCAAACTCCAAAGAGCCTGGGCTGTAATGGTGTCAAGCCCACCACTACTCAACTGTGGTGTCCTTGGTATTTTTCCTGTTGCTGTTTTGTTTCTTTGCTGCCGTTACGCTATTGTTGCTGACTGCCTCTCTATGTGCGTGTACTTGTACATATGACAATAAGCACAACTTTGACTGTGAGCCTCATTTTGCATCCGATGCCCTCACCAAACTTCAAAACATCTTACTTTGCAAAGCAACTTGATTTTTCAGAATTCTTGGCCCAAAGCTCTTCACTAGTAGTGGAGAGCCCACATTAGCCTTAGAACTGGGGACAAACTTTGTACTGGTGTAGCATCATCCACCTGGAGGAGTTCATAGAGAGGAGCTGTCTCCTCACTACTTGTTTGCAGGACCGTTCATTAAAGAATAACAAGCCTACTGTAACCAGCAACCAGCCGAGTGTTTGTCAAGGTTGAAGGGAGATGTGGCTGGTTGATTAACAGAAAGTACTTTGACAGGTAACTTTTGAAAGGACTTAAACAGCTACCTAAGCCACACACCCAAAAACTTAAATAAGAAAAACTTAAATTAAGTACAAATAAGAAGTCAGAAGAGCAGTATATCTGCCTCAACTGTTGCATATTTCCAATGTTTTCTGTCTTAAACTCAGGTTTCTACCAAAGAGTTTTGTTTTGATGTAATGCAAAATTCAGCAGCTTGTGAGGTTTTATTACTTGTCAATATGCAGCCAGAGAAAAGGCAAGTGTAAAGCACAGTTTTGTTGTGATTGCAGAGGATGAAAGAAAGCTGTTTATATGGCGGTGTGATAAATGCACAAGCCCATCATAAGATGCCCTCAAACGCACAAAATTTTTAACTATGGAATGCAGCAGCAGATGTGGCTCTTCACTGGATAAAAACTTATACTTGCAGTCGATAAATTAAATGGAGTCAAACTATTTTGGGAAATGGAATGAAGTTCTGTTGATTAATTAATCTTTGGAAAGTCCAGTCTTTCATACAAAGTGGTTACAGCATGATCCTTCATCCCCGATCACTTTTTACTCTTCCTTTCTCATTCATACCTGGTGGCCACATCACCCTCATGCCAGGAGAGGGGGCGGGGTGGGAGGGGGGAGAAAGAGAGAGAGAGAGAGAGACTTTCCTATAATTTAAACCTTTACTTTTGCAGAAGGAAGACGAATTTATTTATTTTTCATCCTGTGATTACCTGAGTATTGCATGATTTATCATTGTCTATTGAAGGTGCCCACTGGGCTGAGTAGCTAAGCCACACGTGAAGGCCAGGAGCTGGACCTGGTTGTCAGAGGCTATCTGAGGTGCACGCCATTGGGAGCATTTAATAGGCAGTGGAAGTTTGTCCTCATTACCACCCCCAGCTATAACAACCTCAAAGAACCAGTAATACTGACAGGAGAAGGTGCAAAGTTTGATTACTAACACCTGAAAGGTCGATTACTCGCTTCAGGCATATGGGGCTAGTCAGCCATGGTTGGCAGCTGATCTAGGAGAAGCAAAACTCTGGTCGCAAACCTCCATTGACTTACAACTATACCCACTCACGGGGAAGGCTTCAGAAGTAAACCCCGAGGGAAAAATCCGGAGCTGGAGTCCCTGAGGCAGTCCTACGTTGAGTTCAACACTGACTGGCAACTCCTGCAACACTACTGGTACCAAACTGTATCAGTCTCTGCCGTTCCTTTGGGTTCATCAGCTGCACAGGGAGGAGGAACTTGCTGCACGGGCAACAGCTTGCTCTCCATATTGTACTGCCCATGCTTGCGAAGCTAGAGAGCTAGGGCACAACATCCATGGACGACCCTGACCGATGGAGGACTCATCGTTTGTGTCTTCTGTTTCTTTTCTGCATGCTGATTTATTTTGTCCAAGTCTCTCGATTGGAATGTCTTCCCTGATTAGTGAAGCTAAATGTGTGATAGAATGCTGTGCACTACATTTGAAATTCAGTTCTCAAACGAAGGACAGGTAAAATTAAAGAAACAGAAAAATTGGTGTTGTTTTTAGTAGAGATAATTTCTTTGCATCTGTCTCTTCAAACAATCATGTTGGGACACAATGTTTCCAGAAAGAATGGTTTTCAAACAAACACTCCCAATCACTGTTAAATATACAGCAAATCGGCCACCTAGCAGGTGGGAGGAATGAAGCTATAGGTTTGGGTTGGAAAATGGACTTTAGCTATGCCCTTTACTTACAACATTCTTTTCTGCTGAATCTCATTCATTTGCACTTCTCAGTTCTGTCCATTTGCTCTGAGATGTGTTCAGAGAAGCATTTTATGCAATATGCATTTCTTCGTAATTGCTGTTGGCAGAAGTAAAGG
The DNA here is from genome assembly GCF_030144855.1 of Hypanus sabinus. Taxonomy (NCBI): domain Eukaryota; kingdom Metazoa; phylum Chordata; class Chondrichthyes; order Myliobatiformes; family Dasyatidae; genus Hypanus; species Hypanus sabinus. Next base: position 23,289,817 of record NC_082725.1, on the reverse strand, counting down.
AAAACTTAGCGGAATAGAGTGATAGAGAAGTGTTGCAGAGTTGGTGTCTGAGGCTACATCCACACTAGACCGGATAATTTTGAAAAACGCCATTTTCGCGTAAAAACGATAGGCATCCAAGCTATGCGTTTTTGAGAATATCTCTATCCACACTGAAATGGAGGTTTCGGTGAATCTCCCCCTGCTGCTCATGCGCAGGACACATCTACCGAAAACAAGTGACATGTTTGGTACCAAATCTCACCGTAAAAGTGCGCGTTTGTGTAGTTACAGACTAGAAAAACTTAAAACGAAGGACAGCTGTTGGCTTTCGCACAGGAGAAATTAAAACTAAAAATAACAAATACTAGAGCGTACAGCAGCAACTGACAGGGAGTTCACGGACAGATTGACCCGGCTGACGATGAATATTGGAAGACTGATTAACTCTGTTGCATTAATAAAGCACCTTGATAAATGTATAAAACGTGTCTGCATCAGTGTTATCTTGTATTTCCACACAATGTTACATTAGGCTGTTACACATCTATTGTCAGAGAAGTACTTGCATAAATAGGTAAACCACCTTCATACAAGCAAGGACAGAAAACAGGGCAAAGTGAGTATACTTATTTATTCAGTAAGTTATGGGTCAAAGTATTTGGTGAGTACATTTTAACTCTTCTGGCTTCAGTCTCTTTGCCGTCTGTTCTGAAATTGTTAGGTTGCGTTCAAGAAAACAATGAAATAGCGCACTGCCATCTGACAGGGTTTTCAAAAGTTTCCGGTTACCCCGTCCACACTGATCTGCCCTAGCAGCATTTTCAAAAATACCCACCCTGGAAAGCGTTTCTGAAAAGCTCCAGTTTCGGGGGACGAAAATGCTATTTTAGTGTGGGCGAAGGGTAAAAACAAAGAGATAAAGCTTCAGTTATGGATTTATCCGGCATAGTGTGGATTTAGCCTGAGAGGGCAGAAGCTATGGACAAATTTGGATACACGTATAAAAGTTTTAAATTTGAGGACTGTAAGAAAAAATGTTCAGAGGTAAGTGCTGATGTTTTAGTGTTGATTGGAATTCAAAACACATTCCGGAGCTGGCTTGTGTCCATTCGATTTTTGCATTACTTGGTGTAAGGAGATTGGCTGTAATGTAAACTGACAGTAAATGTAAAATCTAACTGTGAGGGGCAAATTATTTTCCTACACAAAAAGAAATATAACAGAGCTGGCTCTCAAGATTCAGATGAATTTGTTTGTCACACTGTGAATGTGAACTACAGTAACTTAGTTACCAAGACAGATTGCTTTCAAGCTGGCTTGTTAACATATCAGGAGTGTCAGAGACATGGTAATAAAAACTTAGATATCACATCAAAGATTTTTATCCTTCCTGTAATGCAGATAAATTAATTACAAATATTAATGTGAAATCATCTTCACTGATCTTAAAATACCCTGTAGCCCACCCAACACCCCGAAAGTGATCAGAAAACCAGAGGAATCATAAGATGTCAAGAGTTTTGCAATATCAGAATTTTGGTGGTTTGCAGAATGCTGCTGCCAAAACGGGGATCAACAATTGCATTCAGTATTACGAGTGAATCTGCAGATGCTGGAAATAAATAAAAAAACACAAAATGCTGGCAGAACTCAGCAGGCCGGACAGCATCTATGCTTTCGGCCCGAAACGTCGTTATTACCTCCTCCCATGGATGCTGTCTGGCCTGCTGAGTTCTGCCAGCATTTTGTGCATTAAGTATTAGTTCCCCAACATACCCAAGTTCAACGCAGCTATTTCTCACCACTTTCTATAATTTTCTGTTTGCCAATTTCTTTGTCAAAACAGGGAATAGCAGGTAGCCCACAATCAAATCAAGCGATTTGACAAAAAGGGATATTGTCAGCTATGTTGACAAGGTTGTAAAGTAGAATATCAAGCTTTTTGTTTATATATGGAGGGATTATTTATTTCACTGGCTGACACGATAAACACAACAGTTTTCCAGTATTGTAAGTGGAATATGAACTTGGTGAGTGGACAGCATATTTTGCACTTGAAAGGGATTCACACCACTCACTGGAACTAATCACCATCGCATTTTCACTTCATTGTTGAATAGCCCACACAGCTGAAACCTTTGGGCTCAGTAATTGGACCTGTGTCCTTATGTGAAACAGTGCTAATCAAATCAACAACTTGGCTTGCTGTGTGTGGAACGTATGGGAAAACAATTGCCTGCCTCCATTTTGAGCTGGAAGGATGAACTCATTACTGAGTAGCAGTGTAATTTCCAGGAGTAACTGACTACATTCTCAACTGGCCTGTTTTTTCCTCTCTCTAAAGGTAAATGGATACTTCTTTCATCAATCGTGTGGAGCTTCTTATGTGTAGGAGGCTAAATGCTCGTGAAGCAAGAAAGGGCTGCCTCTTATCTGTGGCTAATAAGTTGCCTTGGCCTTTTGTCTCTCATCTGCTTTCTCACAGAACATTTCTTTCCATTAGCAAATGTTCTGAAAGACTGCATTACTTTTGAGAAGCTAACATTTCAGTGCAAACTCCTAATTGCTTATCAGCAACAGCTCACAGAAGGGAACTTCAGCTGGGAGGCAGTTAGGAGTGTGAAAAAAAAGGAACTTGCTGGAACAGGAGTCCTGAATTTTATTATTTATCAACACTCTGAGATATTGTTTTTCAGAAGCCAGTTCTGATATCACGCATAAAAAGTGCTTGAATAAAGCACTTCAATTTAACAGGATGTTTCTTTGAATAAGAGGGGATGTGTTCTGTTGCTTTGTAAACAATAAACAAACAGATATTGCTCTTGTAAAATCATTTGTGTAGCATGGACTTATCCAATTGAAGAATAGTTTGTTTCCTACTGCAATGCTCTCTTCTCATTGCTGCCACCTAGAAGGATGTACATGAGCCTTCGGTCCCACACCACCAGGTTCAGGAACAGTTATGACCCTTCAACCATCAGGCTCCTGAACCAGCGTGGATAACTTCACTCATCTCAACACTACACTGATCCACAATCTCAACTCACTTTCAAGAACCCGACAGCTGATGTTCTCAGTATTATTTATTTACTAATTTGTTATTGTATTTACATTTCTTGCCTTCTTTTGCAACTGGTTGCTTGCCAGTCTTTGTTAATGTGTGGCTTTCCATAATTCCATTCTATTTTTTTTCTACTGTGAATGCCTGCAAAAAATGAATCTCAAGATAGTATATAGTGACATATATGTACTTTCATAGTCAATTTTCTTTGGACTTTTGTACTCGAAGTACAGCTGGTTCAAATTACTGCCCTCAGAAGGGTCCTGATGCTCTCAGAGATGTTATCAAAAATTTGAGATTTACGGATTGGACTGTAGTTCAGACTAGCTCTAGTTCAGATTGGCCTCTTTCAGTTCTATGCTTTTTTTCATGTTCTTGCCTACTCTTTCTTGTTGCCAATTGGTGGCCCAGGGCGTTGGGGTTTGATGTTGTTCTTGTTGTTTCTCCATGTAGGTGATGTGTTAGTTTTTATACAAGGGAGAGGTTGGGGAGAGCTTTAGGATTTGTGAGATTTTGTTTCTTTTTCTTTTTTTGTGGATGGGGGGTGGGGGGTGATTGATGACTTTCTTTCAACTACCTCTATAGTTTTTTGCATTTTATGGCCATTTGGAGAAGACAAATCTCAGAGTTGTGTTCTGCTTACACAGTACCCCTGAAAAAAGGGATATGGCAAATGAAACATAGATATGCTATGTTCATGCATCAATCACTTTATGGAATGGGTATGATGTCTATTGCCCCTCCCCAGGCACTCTGGCAGGCACGAACAATCAATCACATGCTGAAGATTGCAAGCAAGCCTTTACAAGTCAATGGCAGATTCAGCGCTCAGTACTATAAAAGAACAGCTTGCATACAGATTCTCAGAATTTTCAACTAAATACATTTGCATGTTTTTCAAGTAATATCCTTTCTTTTCTCAACATGAAATGATGTTCGCATGAAATAAATTATTTTAACTCTTATTAAAAGTTATTTGAACGATTATTTATAACTAAATTGAACAGATTTCAACCTTGCCGCACACTCCCCCTCAAAGTAGTTGTTGTCCCAACATCTCCTCCCAGTGTCAGACGTGCAATCACTACTTCCCTTGTATGAAACATTCCTTTGGTTTCTAGTAGGCAAGTGGTAATTGATCTAAGAACTGACGCACAGGTAGTCACAAAGTCATTGATGTTACACAATTATAAGGAAAGGCCTGATACTGATGAGGTCCACAGTCTGTATGCTGTGACATGTGAGGGTCCCAACCCTATGGGAAGTAAAGCATTTTGGTGGTCATTGTGCTCTTTGAGGAAACTTTGAGCTCCCTTGTCTTTGCTCTATCTATCTGGTTGTCTGGCTCATCATTTGCTGGAGTAAATACAGGAAATGGTATTGGTTCACATGCAGGAAAGCTCAACAACTGTTCCTTCTCAGGAATTTGTCGCTGGAAGCATTGTGAATCCTCACTTGCTGCTCCGCCGGTTGTAAAGGCTCTACTTCAAAACTATTGTAGTCCTCAGTACTGTGAGGTTGGGGACATTTGACTTGCTGGTAATATTCATCCTCACTGTCACAGGCTGGTTCACTCTCTTCCCTTTCATTAGGAGGATGAACCCTGGTGCTCTGTTCTGGCACCTCTGCTTTGTCTGTATTTGTGGTTCAGCATCCAAGGGCAGGTGTTCACATGGCATGAGAAGATTGTGATGTCATTCTCTGGATCTTTCCTTTCCTTGTTCAGGTTTTAATTCATAGGTTGGGGTATCCTCCCCAGATTCTCATAGAACAATATGGATGAGGTCCTCCCAATAAATCTGAAGCTTTACCAGCCCTCTGTGGGGTGTCAGATTCTTTACTAGGACATGATTCCAAGGTTATAACTCTGTAAATCTCACTCTGCTGTTATAATTTCTCCCTGAGATCTTTTGCATATACTCCTTGGCAATCTGATAGGCTTCTTGTGTTCATCTTTTCCATCTTTCCAAGTAATCACTGTGGATTGCAGGATGCTTGTCAGTGTTCAGGCCAAAGAATATATCTATGGGCAACCTCAGTGATCTACTGAAGAGAATGTAGAACAGAGAGAATCCTGTTACTTTTGACCTTGTACAGTTGTAAGCATGGACCATTTTATTCAATTACTCTTTCCGATCTTCTTTTTGACTTTTAGAGTTTTCAGCATTTGCAGAAAGGTCCAGTTGAACCGCTCAACTTGTCCATTTCCCCGATGGTGGTACAGTATAGTTCTTGATCCTGCCACAACGTTCTGTTTTCTCATTTGCGTGAAGAGCCAGTTCTCAAATTCATCCCCTTGCTCTTGGTGTATTTGTGATGGAAACCCAAACTTCAGGGCCAAGTCACTGAAAGGAAGGTCAGTGCCAGATTTTTCTGACTCGAGGTTGTGGCGTATGACTGCAAATCATGTAAGATGGTCGATAATCACCAGAATGTACTTGTACCCACCCTTGCACTTGTTTGGTTGAAGAAAGTCAGCTGACACAAGTTCAAATGGCTGCACTGTCACTATGCTCTCAAGTGCTGCCCTTGTTTCCGGACACGGCTTCTTTTCCTTGAGACAGGTACAGACTCTCAGCACGTGGTGCTCAGTGTCCCTCTGCAGGTAAGGCCAGGAAACTCTCTCTCCTCCCAGAGGTGTTGTGTGATCAATGCCCTGGTACCCCATGTTATCATGTACCTCTTTCAGGACTGTACATTTAAACCAGTTGTTTTCATAGAAACATAGAAAACCTACAGCACAATACAGGCCCTTCGGTCCACAAAGTTGTGCCAAGCATTTCCCTACCTTAGAAGTTACTAGGCTTACCCATAGCCTTCTATTTTTCTAAGCTCCAAGAGACTATCCAAAAGTCTCTTAAAAGACACTATCGTATCTGCCTCCACCACCATTGCCGGCAGCCCATTCCACGCACTCACCACTCTGACTGAAAAGCTTACACCTGACATCTCCTCTGTACCTACTCCACAGCACGATAAACCTCTGTCCTCTAATGTCAACCATTTCAGCCCTGGGAAAAAGCCTCTGACTATCCACATGATCAATGCCTCTTGTACACCTCTATCAGGTCACCTCTCATCCTCCGTCACTCCAAGGAGAAAAGGCCAAGTTCAATTAACCTATTCTCATAAGGCATGCTCCCCAATCCAGGCAACATCCTTGTAAATCTCCTCTGCACCCTTTCTATGGCTTCCACATCCTTCCTGTAGTGAGGCAACCAGAACTGAACACAGTACACCAAGTAGGGTCTGATCAGGGTCCTATATAGCTGCAACATTACCTCTCGGCTCCTAAATTCAATTCCACTATTGATAAATCCCAATACACCATACGCCTTCTTAACCACAGAGTCAACTTGCGCAGCTGCTTTGAGCATCCTGTGGACTCAGACCCAAGATCCTTCTGATCCTCCACACTGCCAAGAGTCTTACCATTAATATGATATTCTGCCATCAAATTTGACCTACCAAAATGAACCACTTAACACTTATCTGGGTTGAACTTCATTTGCCACTTCTCAGCCCAGTTTTGCATCCTATCAATGTCCCGCTGTAACCTCTAACAGCCTTACTCACTATCCAGAACACCCCCAACCTTTGTGTCATCAGCAGACTTACTAACCCATCCCTCCACTTCCTCATCCAGATCATTTATAAAAATCACAGAGTAAGGATCCCAGAACAGATCCCTGAGGCAATCCACTGGTGCCAACCTCCATGCAGATTATGACCCATCTACAGCCATTCTTTGTCTTCTGTAGGCAAGCCAGTTCTGGATCCACAAAGTAATGTCCCCTTGGATCCCATGCCTTCTTACTTTCTCAATAAGCTATGCATGAGGTACCTTATTAAATGCATATACACTACATCTGCTCTTCTTTCTTCAACAGTACTTTCTGCTTCAGATCAAGAACACTTATTAAGACTTTGTGGCATCTCTGTACTGCATTGGGCTTCTTTGCCAGCTGCTTATACAGTACAGTTGCCTCTTTTTCTGATAATGGGAGTGAAAGATCTGTCTACGGGTAGGTAAGTTCAAGTCTGATTTACCCTCAAGTAAAGTACTGCACAACTGGAACCCAGGCATAATCACTCTGATCAGAGCATCAATTATCTCCTCCTCTGCTCTATTTAGAGCACTTTCTATCTGGTGACCAAAGCTAAAAAATGACAGCTTGTCTTTCTGACTGGGCTCACCGATCTGACCAGATGTTTTAAAGTTTGTGCGCCATGCTGGTGGGACAATTTCCCTCTGAACCCCAGCCGCTAGGGATCGCTCAAGTTCATCCTGTATTGAACTGCAAGATGCTATAATGACCCTCTTTTCTTCCTCTGTTACATCAGCTATAGCAGTTGTAGCAACCACTGACTTACTTGTCTTTAACCTGCAGAAGTTCAGATATGCCACTGTCCTCCAGAATTCCAAGCTCCACTCTTTCCAGATGGTGTCTATTAGGGACATGAGAGACAAAGGTGTTTTCTTAGCAATGTCCTCTCCTGGGAGAAGAAGGAAGCTATTGAGTTCTACTAGTTAGCCTTTAGGTAATTCACACACTTTCTCACTAATTTCTTCTTGGAGATGCCTGAGCACCTCCATTTTCTTTTCCCCTCGGCAGTGGTGCAAGTTATTGTGGTGACAGAAGGTTATTGTGCTGACTGGATTCTGCAGCCTCGAGCATTCACTGTGCCTCACGTGCATGCCTGTTCCATCAGTTCTCAGCCTCGCCTACCTCAACCAACTCCCTCACTCTCTGCTGCTCTCGGCGATTAAGAAAAGGCTGGGTGCCGAATGGATTAATTCAGTCTGGCAAGGAAATGGTCCGCCGGCACAACCAATCCCAGCAGTGCCTCCTGAAATAGGGATGTAGCAAATGAAACGTGGATATGCTATGTTTGTGCATCAGTCACTTTATGGAATGAGTTGGACTGTACTGCCCCTCCCCAAGCTTGAGCAATCGATCACATGCTGACGATTGAATGACAGTCCTTACAAGTTGATGGCAGGTTCAGTGCTCAATACTATCAAAGACAACCTTACATACAGATTCTCAGAATTTTCAACTGAACACATTTGTATGTTTTTCAAGTAATATCCCTTTACTTTTCTCAGCATGAAACAATATTCACATGAAATAAATTATTTTTACTCTTTTTAAAAAAAATATTTGAACAATTATTTATAACTAAATTGAACAGATTTCAACCTTGTCTCACACACAATTGAAACTTTGATATTCTCCTTTCTGCTCAGTTTGGCTCAACACGGGGGATAATTTTAAAATTCTCCCAGTAAAGCATCACTGGAGATACTGACTACAGGTAAATTCCACTTGATAACTGTTTTGGTTATGGAAATAGCCTTGGAGGTTTACAAATCACAACCCAAAAACTTGAGATTTGGAGTAAATTTGCTCACATGGAACTTGTACAAATAGCATACGAATATGTAAGTGGATCAACAACTTTTTTCAACTCATTCAACTTTCTTCATGCATGTGCAGACAATGTGGTTTCATATGACAGAAAACCGGGATACATGCTATTTTGAGGCGGAGGATCCTGTACCCAAGAGCACATTGAAGCGGTCTGAAAGTGAGGAACGATACGAGGTTTGACCAATCTAAGTGCAAGGCCAAATTGCAAAGGTGGGATATGGACTGAATCGAGTCGGTGGATCCCGGGTCTAAGGCAGCAGGGCCTGGGTCCAAGAGTGAAGAACCACCCGAGGTTTGGACAGTTTAACCTTCCGGCCAGATAGAAAATGTCAGGGTTTTGGGGCCGGAGGAGAAGGTTGGCTCATGTTCAGCTTGCTGCTCCTTGAGGTTTACTCGTCTCTGTGCTGAACTGAGGCCATAGCCTGCAACTAACAGGCTCCTGGATCAGCTGTAGCGAGGACCGGCTTTGTGGCTGTGAACTCAATTTTGTGAATTTCAGCTCTGAATGTGATTTGCTTAATTTATTGTTTACATGATTTGTTTTTGTTTCTGCAAAATTATTGGAAAGATGACAACAAAATAGAGAGAGTACAGAGGAGATTTACTAGAATGTTACCTGGGTTTCAGCACCTATGTTACATAGAAAAGGTTGAACAAGTTAGGTCTTTATTCTTTGGAGCGTAGAAGGTTGAGGGGGGACTTGATAGAGGTATTTAAAATTATGAGGGGGATAGATAAAGTTGACGTGGATAGGCTTTTCCCATTGAGAGTAAGGGAGATTCAAACAAGAGGACATGAGATGAGAGTTAGCGGGCAGAAGTTTAGGGGTAACACAAGGGGGAACTACTTTACTCAGAGACTGGTAGCTGTGTGGAAAGAGTTTCCAGTAGAAGTGATAGAAGCAGGTTTGATATTGTCATTTAAAGTAAAATTGTATAGGTATATGGACAGGAAAGGAATGGAGGGTTATGGGCTGAATGCAGGTCAGTGGGACTAGGTGAGATAAAGTGTTCAGTATGGACTAGAAGGGCAGAGATGGCCTGGTTCCGTGCTGCAGTTGTTGTATGGTTATATGCATATTGGGTGTTTGATGGGTTTTAATAGGTTCTATTGGGTTTCTTTGTTTTGTGACTGCCTGTAAGGAGACAAATCTCATGGTTGTATATAGTATACACCCTTTGATAATAAATGTCCTTTGAACTTTGAACTTTCTCAGAGCACACTTTCACCACCCCTTTAACATGGGGTCACCTGTATGTGTGACGTTTCAAAACCCGAAATATAGTTGTTGATACATTTGGTTCAATTGTGTGTATTTTCTTTTTGTTTCATTTTCTGAACTGAAGATGACAGCTGGATCACCTATGCGATGGGCATACCAATACTCAATGTACTTGGTAACAGGAATAATCCAAATCACTTTTGGCTGTCATCTCATTCACTCATCTCTGTAATCTTCAATTAAATCAACAATACATCATTTCAGCTCTAAGTGCCACTTGCCTATCAACCAGCTCGACTGCCTCACACTGGCTTCCAATGGTCCTTCAATTCAAAACCTTATGTTTAATTGGATTTGTGGTTTTATTTTTCTTGTCAATCCTATAAATCATCCCTTTTAAACTCTCCCTATTATTGACTGTAGTCTTTCATGTGTTAGAGCACTTTTTAGGTTTAGCACTTTTCGCAAATAACTTCGGACGCCATTCTTCAAACCTGAATATGGAGTGTAGATTTAATTTAAAATGCAGCACTGAACAATAGATCCCTAAAAGTCTTAAACCACAGACCAGGCAAACCAGAGTAGAGGCTCTTAACTGATTGTCTTCATATGCATGATCCAGTCAACATCCCATTACATGAATAAGGCAGTAATTAACACATTTTGAGTATGTTGGCGGGAAGATCTAGACATTTTAAACTGTTATATGTATAGTTCAAGAGGACATGGTAAACATGGATTTGTTTGAATTGTCCTGATATCTCTTTGATCTTTAGCATATAAAATGTGTGCAGTGTTAGGTAAAGGTAGAAATGTTTCCAAACTGTAAGGGCCTCCATATGATGCCTGCTCTATCTTGTTCTGTTGACTAAAGAGGTGGCTTCATAGCTACCAGTACTTTTTTCCCATGACTTCATTCACACAACAACATGTGCATCTCCCATTTAAGCTGACCTAGTTCACAATTTGTAACTGTCACATATGCTCCTCCATCTTATCACTACCCTTCTCACCTGTGAGGGTCTCCACAAACTATATCTTTTTGATGAAGGCGAGAAAGTCTGTAGATGCTGGAAATCCAAGCAACTCACACAAATTGCTGGAGTAACTCAGCAGGCCAGGCAGCATCTATGGAAAAGAGTAAACAGTTGACATTTCGGGCTGAGACACTTTCATCAGGACCATTTACTCTTTTCCATAGATGCAGCTTGGCCTGCAGAGTTCCTCCAGCATTTTGTGTCTTTTTGATGAAGTTTTTGATTGATTTTCACGCCTCCTTCCTTACCTCTGTAAGTATTTAATTTTTTTGATTACATCCCTGTTAAGCAAGTTTGTGGTGTTTTATTACATTTGAAGACAAACTAAGAGTAAATTCATGCCCATTAAGAATTTAAGCTCTGCTGTGTAGCTATGACTGTGTGAAATGCGCAGTGAGAATTTGGGTATGTAATCGGAGGCTCAACAGAGTAATAGCTATGAATTTATTGATGAAAATTTGCAATTTAGTTGAAGGCACTGTGAATCACTGGAGAGCAAATATTATGGATAAAGATAATGAATCTAAGTGCAGAGATTTGCCGACTGGGAGCACACTTTTTGAATTTGGGCCCATATATATATATATATATAAAACTTTATTTTTATTTGTTTGTTTTAATAAGTGGGAAATGTTAGGATGGATCAATCCAATTGCCCAGTTGGTAATTCTGCTCGGAAGGAATACTCAATAAAAGTGTAATATTGTAAGCTGGTTTCAAATTGGGATAAGCTGAGAACGTGAGCAATATTCTGTGAAAGATATGGGAAGGATGGTTGATAATTTCCTGGCACTGGAATGGCTTTTGGGATTAAGGAATTAATTTTCAGCATGTTGCCAGAAATGACTCAGAAAAGAGTCTGTTGGGCTATTTAACAATATAACAACTGCATCTCCTTCACTGCCGTTCTCCACTTAAATCAAAACCAAATATGAGGGGAAAATACTTTAATTGATCACCTCTGTGATACCCAATTAGATAACTCATGACAAATTGCATTCTGCTTGGTTGAGAGAAAGGAAGTTACTGGATGGAAAGACATGTTGGGTGACTACCAGAAGGAGTGTGGGAGGGCTGTCAGGTGATGCGGACTCTCAGAATATATTACACAAGATTTGGCGATCTGTATAAGAGGCAAATTGAGATTCTTGCATGTGGGTAGACATTATTCTGGTTATTTACTTCGTACTGAACCAGCAGTGTGCCACTCTGTTCAGTGGTGTTGTCTTTCTCATGACCAGACAGTTCTCAGCTCCTTCATCAATATCACAGTAACAGATTTTATGGTCATTATCACAGCGCTTTGTGTGTGAGCTTGATGTGCGCAAAATGGTTTCTATGTTTTTGATTTCATAACAGTTTTGAGACTTGGGAAAAAAAGTTGAAAGATACTTATTTAGTGTGGTTCATTGAATGACTGTATGCAACCAAATATTCTTAGTCTTGAGGACTCTTGGTCTTAGAGCTAGAGGGTTAAGTTTCAGAAGGGACTACCAACATCAAACTATTTTCTGTTCAAAGGCATGCGTCAATAACCTAGAATGAAAATGTGTGTACAGTCATTGTGATAATACGTTGGCATGAGCTGAGGATTGGTGAGAAAACAAAGGAAGGTATAAAACATCTATTTTTGGGTTAAGAAGCTGCATCTAGAGTTGCCTTAGGGATTGGTGCACACATCCCATCCGTTTATGATCAATTTCATTGATTCCAAAGGGGAGATCAAATGCAACTTACAAAAGTTCACACATATTGCAGAGATCACTGGTAATGTGGGCTCTCTGACACATTGCAGGAAAGCTCCAGGCAGATAGATGCAGGCTAAATGAACGGAAAAGGATGCGACCAGAAGTGAGTAAAAGTCATAAGGTCAGCCACTTTGCCAGAAAAATAATGTTAAGTTAAAGCATTTTTTTTTAAATTGTGAGAAATTGAAAGGTGTTAGTGTTCAGTTGGTCCCAACTGTGCTTGTGCACAAATCACCTGTCACAATTAGGAAAGCAAATGATGCATTGGCTTTTGTTGCAAGAGGATTTGAGTACAGCAGTAGAAAAGTGTTGCTGCGATTTTATGTGACCCTGATAGATTGCATGCAGAACGTTGTGTACACATCCGGTCTCTGAACCTACAGCATGATGTAATTGTGATGGAAGGAATACAATGAAAGTCCGCCTGATTGATGTATGGCATGGGAGCTTTATCAAACTGGATGTTGCTGTGGTGTTCAGAAGGACGATCATATCACTGAAACGAGCAAAATTCTTATAAAGCTTGACAAGGTTGATGCACAATTTATGTTGTTGTTGAATGATATTGACCCAGGGGCCACAGTCCCATAATAAGAGGTCAGCCAGACCATTCACAGATGAGGAGAAATTTAAGAACTGAGAAGTACAGGTAATGCATTGAAGGAAGTCAAACAGGGATAGGACATATACAATACCTGGTAAGGCACTATGAATGTTGAAGTACAGAGTGACCTTGAACTCAAGTCCCTAGTTCACTGACAGTAGAAACACAAAGATAAGGATGCTGAAGGCATATGAGTAAAGACAAGCTTTTTGTCATGTGTACATCAAAACATACAGAGAAATCTGTCATTTTACATCAAATCAAGTCAGTGAGGATTGTGCTGGGTAGCCCTCAAGTGCCACCAGGCTTTTAGTGCCAACATAAATGCCGACAAATCACTAAGCCCAACTGTACATCTCGGGAATGTGGGCGGTTTATAGAGCACCCAAAAGAAGCCCATGTAGTCACAGCAAGAACATACAAGATCCTTAGTACAGCAATCCTTAGTTCAATTTTGAACCCCAATCTTACAGCTGGCCCTGTAAAACATTGAGCTAACCACTATGCTGCCATGCCACCTATGACCCTATGACAAGATTGCCTTTGTATGTCAGGACATATAATATAAATCTGGGACATAGTGTTACGTACCCCGTAACTGGGTTGTCAAACCAGCAGGGATGGAACACTCATTGGAGTCTGTAATTACTAGAAACTAATAATGTTTATTAGTAAATTAAGTAATCCAGTACACGAAAGGCATGGATATAAATGTAACAGATGAACAATGATAATGTACACATATACACAGAAATATGGGAATAGGAATCCGCCAAGCTCTATCGAAGTCTAGAGGTAAATTATCAGTCTTCAAGTGAAGCAGAGTTCAGTTCAGTTTAGAGTAGTTCGAGGTAGTTGTTGTGGTACCGTTGGAGAGAGAGAGTGAGAGATACAGCTGAGATTTCAGGCAAACCTTCCATTGTCTTCTTGTCCCATTGTGCTCACTGACTGTGACCCCTCCATTCTAGATGAGACCATTCTTCCATGGTGAACCTGTCACCCAGCCAAGGGTGGACACACAACACGTCCCCACCTATCATATCTTTACACCCTGTGAGCCTCTGACCGATTCCCGCGAATCGGTCCTCCAAACCCCCACTGACTTGTGGGGGCACATGCTCTCTTCAGGGTCTCGTGGCATGTCTGCGGTGTCTTAGCAAACCTGCTATTTTATCTCACCCTGATGGGCTATCACCTGTCCATCAAACTTCACAGCTTCCTTTTGTCTCAGCAAAAGTGTTAATGAGCAATTCATGGTTCAAAGCAAAGTATCCATGGCGGTATCACTGCAGACACCAAAATACTGAATTATGTGTGTCTCTCTCTCTCTCTCCCTCTCCCTCTCCCTCTCCCTCTCCCTCTCCCTCTCCCTCTCCCTCTCCCTCTCCCTCTCCCTCTCCCTCTCCCTCTCCCTCTCCCTCTCCCTCTCCCTCTCCCTCTCCCCCCTCCCTCTCCCCCCTCCCTCTCCCCCCTCCCTCTCCCCCTCCCTCTCCCCCTCCCTCTCCCCCTCCCTCTCCCCCTCCCTCTCCCCCTCCCTCTCCCCCCTCCCTCTCCCCCCCTCTCCCCCCCCTCTCCCCCCTCCCTCTCCCCCCCCTCTCCCCCCCCTCTCCCCCCTCCCTCTCCCCCCCCCTCTCCCCCCTCCCTCTCCCCCCTCCCTCTCCCCCCTCCCTCTCCCCCCTCCCTCTCCCCCCTCCCTCTCCCCCCTCCCTCTCCCCCCTCCCTCTCCCCCCTCCCTCTCCCTCATTCTCTCTCTCTTATTAGCTTTTTGAATGGCTCTCCCTTATATCTCTCTTCTTAGCAGCATCCGTTCTGCAGCTCTGCTTGGCTTCACACATAACAATAGTTTTGCAACTTTAAAAAACATTGGTTAGACCACACAAAGTATTCTGTTATGATCTGATCGATACACTTTGGATTGGATCTGGTTGCAGTGGAGAGAGTGCTGAAGGTATCCACCAGAATGTCTTTGGATAGCAGGATGCAAGTTATGGAGAGAAATCAGATTCACTGGATTTGTTTTCCCTCGAGTGAAGAAGGATGAGGGGGAGACCTGAAAGATAGAGTAAATAACCAGAATCTTAATAGAGTCTCAAATAACATTCCAAAGTGAAATAAGATTTTCCGTAGATAGTTTGCATATCTAGAGGAGCTGGGAGATAAATAGTGGTATGATCGGGCAGGGGAAAGAAGAGTTGAGCCTTGGAGCGGCATAGTTGAAAATTCAAAGTAAAGTTATTATCGAAGTATATACATGTCAGCATATACAACCCTGAGATTCATTTTCTTGTGAACATTCACAGTAAATACAAAAATATAAATAAATATGCAATAAGTATTGAGAGCATGAAACAGAGAGTCCTTGAAAGAGAGTCTATAGGTTTTGGGAACATTTCAGTGTAGGGGGTGAGTAAAACTGAGTGAATTTATCTCCTCTGTTCAAGAACCTGATAGCTGAGGGGTTGGTAACTGTTCCTGAACCTGGTAGTGTTCGTCCTGAGGCTCCTGTACTCCTCCTTGATGACAGCAGCAAAGAGAGAGCATGGCCATGATAGTAGGGGTCCTTAGTGGTGCGTGCTTCTTTCCAGTGACAGCGCTCCTTGTAGATATGCTCAATGGTGGGGAGGGATGCATCAACTACTTTTTGTAGGCTTCTCCATTCAAAGGCACTGTACGGAAAATTTTAGATGACATGCCAAATCTTTGCCAATTTCTCAGAAAGCAGAGGCACCGTTGTGCTTTCTTTGTATTGGCACTTACATGCTGGATCCAGGTCAGATCCTCAGAAATGATGGCACTGAGGAATTCAAAGTTTCCGACCCTCTCCACTTCTGATTTTCCCCAATGAGAATTGGCTCATGGACCTGTGGTGTTCTCCTCCTGTAGTCAACAGTCAGCTCCTTGGTCTTGTTGATATTCAGTGAGCTGTGGTTGTTGTGGCATAATTTAGCCAGATTTCCAATTTCCTTCCTATGCTTTCATTTGTCACCACCTTTGATTTGGCCAACGACAGGCGTGTCATCAGTAAACTTGAATATGGCATTGGAGCTGTGCTTGGCCTCACAGTCATGAGTATAAAGTACGTGGAGCAGGGACGAAGCTCTCAGCCTTGTGGTTCCCCTGTGCTGATGGAGATTGTGAAGGAGATGTTGATGCTAATCTGAACTGACTGGGGTCTGCAAATGAGAAAGTCGATTATTCTGTTACACATGGAGGTATAGAGGCCTAGGTCTTGGAGTTTATTGATTAACTTTGGTGTTATGGCAATATTGGATGCTGAGCTGTCGTCAACGAAGAGTATCCTGATGTATGCATCTTCACTGTCCGATGTTCCTGAATTGAGTGAAGATCCAATGAATAAGCACTCATTGTTGGCATATTGTTATGGTAGGCAAATTGGAGCAGATCCAAGTCATTCCTCAGGCAGGAGACGATGTACTTCATCACCAAACTCTCTAAGCGTTTCATCGTTTTGGATGTGAGCACTACCGGATGATAGTCATTGAGGCAGGTTACCACATTCTTCTTACGCACTGGTACAAATGAAGCCTGCTTGAATTAGGTGGATACCTCAGACAGCCAAGGTGAAGAGGTTAAAGATATCTGAGAATACAACAGCCAGTTGATTATCACGTGTCTTTTGTACTTGGCCAGGTATCCCATCTGGGCCGGATGCTTTCCATGGGTTCACAGTCCTCTAGGATGCTTTCACGTCAGCCTCAGAGACTGAAATCACAGGGTCTTTGGGGGCAGTTGGAGTTTGTTAAAGTGCCTCCATGTTTTGGTGGTCGAAGTGAACATAAAAGACATTGAGCTCATCTGGTAGGGAAACTTTGTTGTCATCCATGTCACTTGATTTCGCTTTATAGGAGGTGGCAGCATTCAAGCCCTGCACAGCTGTTGAGCATCCTTTAAGTTTCATTCATTCACGTTTGGTCCAGAGTTGCCATTTCACATGTGAGATGGATTCGTATCTCACATGTGGAGGTCGTATGTGGACCTCGTGTATTTTTGTTGGTTGCAAGACATGAACATCTCTGATCTGGCTCTCAGCAGATTGCGGATATCTTCGTTCACCCAGGGCTTCTGGTTGGGGAAGACTCTGAATGATTTTCTGGGGACACACTTGTCTCCGACCATTTTATTTATATAGTCTGTGACAACTGTGTTGTATTCTTCAGGTACCCTGAGTCCTTGAACATGGCTCTGTCCTTTCACTCAAAGCAATTCCATTGCCACTCCTGTGCCTCCTGTGCCCACCTTTTAGTTGACCATATTTCTGGAGTCTGGCTCTTTGTCCTCTGCCTATATGCAGGTAGGAGGACAATCATTTGGTCAAATTTCCCAAAATGCGGTCTAGGGATTCAATGGTAGGCATTTGTAATTGTAGTACAAGAGTGATTGAGTGTGTTTGGTCCCCTTGTACTGCAAGTGATGTATTGATGATAATTGGACAGAGACTCCATCAAAGAAAGCTTGATTAAAGTCCCAACAATGATTTGAAAGGCAGTGCGGTAAGCTGCTCCTTGTTTGATAATTGCGGCACTCAAGCTCAACATCGGGTTTTGGCAGTATGTAAACCGCTGTCAGGATCACCGAGGAAGAAGAACCCTCTTGGTAAGTAGGTCGGCACTTAATCATTAAATGTTTTTCATCAGGGGAACGAATGTGCAACATTACCACTATGTCTGAGCACCATGAAGAATTTATCATGAAACACCGAGCCCAACTTCTGCTCTCTCCGACTCAGCAGTCCAGTTCATGTAGTGTATCAGGAAGCCCTCATGTATTACTGACATATCCAGCATCTCTGAGGTGAGCCACGTCTCTGTGAAACACAGAAGGCAGCAATCCCTATTTCTCTCTTATATCGCAATCATGCCCTTCGATCCTTGATCTTATTCTCCAGTGTGTAAATGAGTAGAGGAAGTTTTGCATCCCAACGCTTTAGTAGTTCTTAGAGTCCACCCTCTCTTTCTTCCGGCCTTGGCGATGTACTTTTGTCTACTTAAAGGTGCCATCCTTGCAAAAATTAAGTCTGCCAAGTACTTCAGAGGAGTGTGAATCACTTAGTCTATATGACAATGTTACAGGAAAGCAGATTTGTAGATTTGGCAAATAACACAGAAGAGACAAGCGAGTAAGCATGTTAACTATTTATTTACAAAACAAATAGTGAAGCACTTGACCAAACATCTAAGTCAAACAAATACTTACCTAAGCCCCATTAATTACAGGACTATGACACAAAACATTCAATAACCCTTGAAGCTAAACTTTTTAACAAATACTTATCCAAACTAAACACCTGAACTAGGAGGACAAAACAGTTACTAAGCATACGCATCGTGGCAAATACTTAACTAAAGTGTGTTCAAGGGCTAGTATAACTCCCTCGACACCCCATTATACTACACACAAAACATAACACAATAACACCCAAGTTATCAAACCATCAGTTACTACCCAGTGTATTACAGTAGTCCTCCAGCCCCACAACAACCCAAAATGCCATCAGCTTTCACCCCCACCCCCAGAAAGTGTAATGGCCATGGAACTGGTATGCCACCTTCTTAATCGTATGGATATGACCAGCCGGGTGAGTAATGTTCCCGGACTCATCGGGGATATAGGTGCAGCACTCCTGACCACTCACAGCGCAGTTGTCGCCTTAGTCCGTGAGAGGGTAGTTCCCAGAACAGCCTGGCTGAACCATACAGGAGAAAGGCTATCATCCAGAACCTTTCTGGCCCTGTGTGACGCCTCTTACTGCGCCGATCCTCACAGGCGGGGTGCTTGTTCAGGCTACTGAGGCGGTGTGTATATGCTTTCACGTACCCCGGAGCGCAGCAGCCCACGGGAGGCCGCGAGTAGGCCCGGGCACCACATATCCAGCGTCTGAGGAGTGCCCACCTTCACGGCACAATCGTCCCTGGATACTACTCCCGCTCGCACTCACCATGCCTTCCGACTGAACCTGTGCTCATCATATTGCCTGCAGGAGCACTCCTTCCCCTTCCCTTCTGGCAGAGGGAGTATCAGCCCTTACTCCTTGAGGTTGAGGGGGTGGTTGTCCCTGGGACTTGTGTCCTTTGAGGCTATTCCCATGTGAGGTTTGCTGGATTTGACTATACCCTCCTGACTTATCGCTAAACAGAATGCCAAAACCAGAGAAGCTGGAGAAGTTCCTCCACCGCTCCCCTTCTGCAGCGTGTGCACCCAGCTGTCCAAAGCATTGCCATGGCTTGCATACTCATGCTTTATCTGTAGGAATGTGCTGTAGCATCTCACACTGGCCGCCATCATTGCCACTGCCATTACCTGTGGTTGTTGCACCCAAACCATCCCCGATTCCCCTTCCAACTCCAACTCCCCTAATTTTGGAGGATCCAGCACAGCGAAATGATGGGACATCGGGGGCCCACCTAGACCCGCCAGCCGGGAGTTCAGGTGGTCCACCGCCTGCTGCAGCGCGCCCAGCCAGCACCGGAGGGTGTGGGTAGCTTGATCCCATTCATGCATTCGACCAGCCCTGCAGTCTGTGGGTTGTAGGGGATGTGGAACACACTCAGATTGCCGAACTCATCTCCGTCCACCACCGAGTTTAATCCATGCCTGTATTTTCCTTCCTTCAGAGCCTTCGCAAGTAACTGCAAAACTCAGAACAAGCAGTAAATTTCCACAGTGGAAACCTTTAGCACATTTCCCAAAGAGCAAGAGGAAAGGAAAGATGACTGACAGTCACACAGGCTGTGCCTTTAAGTGACTTAACACAGTCACACGGCCAGTTAAAGGCACAGCCCTTGTAAAAGATATGAGCTCCCGCAAATTCACTTCACTGAGCAGTGAAATATTTCAGTCATCTCTTCCACTAAAGCATAGGATTGATTCAAACACCTCTCGAATACAAAGTTCCCTCCCCCCCCTCCTCCCTCCCCTCCCTCTCCCTCCTCCCCTCCCTCTTTCCAACTCCCTCCTTCCTCCCCCCTTCCTCATTTCTCCTCTTCCTCTCCCCCATCCCACCTCTTTCACACACATAAGTGGTTAGCACAATGCTTTACAGTACCAGCAACCTGGGTTCAATTCTGGCCCTGCCTGTGAGAAGTTTGTACATTCTCCCTATGGTTGTATGGGTTTCTTTCCAGGTGCTCCGGTTTGCTCCCACATTCCAAAGACTCACCAGTTGGAAGGTCGATTGATCATTGTATATTGTGTTTAGGCTAGCATTAAATCAGGGGTTGCTGGGCAACACAGCTCAAAGGGCTGGAAGTGCCTACACCGTGCCATATCTCAATAAGAAAAAGTGAACCCTCTTGTTGCCACACCTCATGCAACATTTTTCAAACTCAAACCTTTCACACTTTATTATGGTGGGGAGGGTGTGAGGATTCTGGGTGATTGACCTCCCTCCCCCCATCTCTTAGGGGGTGGGGCAAGAAGACACCAGCCAACTCTCGATCCCTGCAGCTGCTGAAGGTCCAACAGTGCCCTTTGCAGAGCCCGCAGCAAGGGATGAAGGGAATGCAAGGAATCCTGTGGAGGAGAGAAAGAGCCATTATTGGGAGAGGGCATGGAGAACCACCCTTCTCCCTTAACGGCCTCCTGACCTCTCTTCCCTGGCAGTACTCGCTCCACCTGGCAGAGCGTGCCAGTGGGTTATGTCTATCTTTCCCCGTGCACGCCGATCATTCCAGCAACTGAATGGGTGGATTTACAGTACTGCTGACTCCAGTTCCATTAATGGCAACACTATGCCTTTCAGGTAGGGAGCAGTTGTCGTAAACAAATGCCAGGAGATGTCAGGGGTTAGTTCAAAATCCTCTGCTGCACTATTGCTGCATAAAACCCGTATTTAGAGCCCACTGGCAAAAGGTTCTGATCACTTCCTGTGCACCACTTCACCCAGGGCTTTAAATCCCCTCAATAACGGAACAATAATTAACCTTGACTGCCATTGCTGCCCGAACCCATAAGGATTTATTACCTTTGGGGAGCGAGCAGCACTCTCAGAGTGTTATTGATTACATGGCAGGACAAAAGCCCACCCTAGTGCCCTCATTAGCCTTACTCTGGTTCCTCTCTCACCACCTGTCCTCACCTAGCATGTGGCCAGAGGCGCTCTCCGCTTCTGCCTGTAGCTATCCCTCAATTCCACCAGTTCCTTGGCAGAGAACAAAGTCCCTGATCTCTGTCCTCTCGGAGGGGCCGATTGAGCTCCCCATGTTCCTCATCCTCCTCCTATCCTGTGAGGATTAGAGGGGGCACAGACCAAAGCTCCAGTTGCTCAGTGTGGGACCGCGTGGTCACTGATCTGACCCGTACTGTCTCAGGTGCGTATAGGGAAGGGCCATCGTCTCGAGGGAGATTGCTCTACTCTCTCTTCCCATCCTCACCATCCAGCTGGATATCTCCATTCCAACCATTGGGATCGTCTCCCTTCAGCATCAAGGCTCAGACATTAACAGGATCGGGTTGCCAGTTAGCCCATTGGGCAGCCTCTAATTGCTGAATCTTCACTGGCTGACAGTCTGCCTCAGTACCCTTGTCTTCCAGCTCTTCGGTCCAGATCTGTGCTGATGGTAGTGCAAAAACTCCACCTTGTTCTTGAGACCTTCTACCTCTTGCTCTCTCCGTTCAATCGTTTCATACTGGTGCTTTATGATGGCTGCCAGCAGCCAGAAAATAACCCCTCTGGTTCCTCTCTGAACACGATGCTGCGTCCGATTCTCCCCCCCACAGGAGTCCAATGTCTGACCTGTCTATGGGCATCCCATAGTATGCCAGCAGACTGGTAAGCCTCCCAAATCCCGCTCTGATCTCAATCCATCCCGGGACTCAGCACTGCTCACATAAGGAGTTCTCTCTCTAATTTTTCGTTCTAAAAATACTCATCTGAAGTTCGATCACCAAAGCCTGCCGACTTCGCACGTTCATGGATTCAGTAAGTGGGACAGAAGACACTGATTGTGAGTAAGCAAGCTGACTATTTATTTACATGACAAACAGTGAAACAGTGACAAACTCGACCAAATAACTATGTCAAGCAAATACAGTACTATCTAAACCACACCCCATCCCGCCCAAGTTACAAGACGACGACACTAAATAGTCAATGAACCCTCAAACTAAACTAAGTTGCAGATACTAATCAAAACTGAGCACCTGACATGGCAGGACAAAGCAGGCATTAAACGTACACACACTGGCAAAACTAAAGTGTATGCACAGGCCTTCTGAAACACAGCATAATCCCTACTGTCGACCGTTTCCGCTGCACCAATTCACAGTGAACAGGGAGGAAGAGGGTCTGTGTGGTGACCATGCACTGGATTTAAACCCTACTGGCACCATGGCACCATCAGCTAAATGGAAGCTAGTGGCAGGGGCTGCAATGCACCTTACAATGGCCTCTCATAGAGGAAGGGCTTTCAATGAGCAAGTACGTTAAGACACTTACTGCAGCAGATGGTTCAAGATGGTAGCATGGCAGTTTACATAATGCTATTGCTGTGCCATTGCTAGTGACCAAGGTTCAATTTCTGCTGCTGTCTGAACAGAGTTTGTACATTCTCTCCATGGCCACAGGGGCTTCCTCCCACATTCCAATGACATAGAGATTAAAAGTTCCAAGTTTGGAAGTTCAAAGTACGCTTATTATCGAATTATATATGCATGATATAACCTTGAGATTCCTCTCCCTACAGGCAGCCAAAAGCCAAAGAACCCATTTTAAAAAAAGACAATGTGCAGAAAGATAAAAAACAAATCAAGCAAGCAATAAAAGCAAGCAAATAGCATTCAGAACTAAAGTCTACGAGAAAAGACCCTCAATTCAGCACTGAGTTTAGTACCGTTCAAGGTGCAGGGAGCTTGACAGGCATGCCCCTCACCTTGGGCCTCAACATCCGGTCCTTTTCAATCTGGTCCAGCGCCTGGGTTAGTAGCTTAATTGGACTTGTGGGTGCAATTGGGCGATGTGGGCTTGTTTGGCTCAAAGGGCCTGCTACTGTACTGTATTTCTGAATTTAAAAAAAAAATCTTCAACCATTGTGGTGAAACTGTTACCCAAAATCTTCATAAGCATATTTTTGCAAAGGCAGTATTGCTCATGAGAAGTAAAATGTCAAGGAACCAGCTCTAGAAATAAAACGAGAACTTGTAAAGGTGGAGCTCAAATGCATCATTAGGGTCAACTGGGGATAGGGGCAGATGATGTGAAGGGGCAACTAAGCAAGGAATGTACAGGTATAATTCTCTGCATGGAGAACAGGGCGACTGGACTTCGATCCTGACAGCCTCCGGAAGAAGCTTGATTACTCAGTGGCCACCCATTTTAAATCAACTTCTCATTCCCATTCCAAAATGTCAGGTCTCTGTTATATTGTTATTTCATAATTGTTATGTATTGCAATTTATTTGTATCTGCATTTACCAAGTTTATTTATAGTTAACAGGTCCCAGTTTTTACAGTTCACGGTTACCACTCTATAGATTTGGTAAGTATGCCCACAGAAAGTGAATCTCAGGGCTGTTTGTGGTGACACGTATGTACTCTGATAATAAAGCTTACCTTGAACTTTGAAATTGGAGAGGCGCAGGGGTGACGATCCAGAACAGCAGTAAGGGGAAACATGAACTGTCTGCAGCAACAGAACGAAGCTAGAGTGAACCTAAAGGGTGCCGAGATAGCAGATGGCAGGTGAAATTGCAGAGGCAGCAGGATGATCCAGGGTGGAAATGGATAACTGAGTGTGGGCCTGACATAGCAGAGCTGAAGTGGATGTGAAAGGGAGAAGGCAGTGCTTTCTCATGTGGACCTGAAAGGGACATGGCCGGGCTGTGCTCATGTGGACTTGAAAAGAAGACAAGGAACCAGGAACAGGAATGAAAGGTTGAACGGGTAACTAAGGAATGAACAGTGGTTGCTAGCTGCAGGGCGAAGCAGCAAGAGCAGGGCAGTCAGGCATGGACTGAACAATGTGAAAATGGTACAGGCATGGCCAGGTGAAGCACAAATTGATGCAGGTAAATAGAACTAGAGCTGCAAGACCGGTATGGAAATGTTGGGCTGAAGGGCCTGTTTCTATGTTGTGTGACACTAAGCCAAGCTGTGAACACAGGTTATTGATGGAAACAGTACTGGAAACACAGCACAGTGGGCAGTAAAAGTATAAGGGTCAGCTGATTATTGCTTGCGGACATAGCACACAAAGGGTATATACAACAGTATGGGTCTTTGGAGAATGAAGTTGTGGTAAACCATATAAACTTTACCTTTCCTCCTACACTTCTCATAATCCTCTATTGTGCCTATCTAAGATTCTTATAAGTGTTCCTATTGTATCAACCACTTCCACCACCCTGGCAGTGCATTTCCGGCACCTACCACTCTTCATTCAAAACAAAGCGTGTTCATCACATCTCTCCTAAAACTTCCTTCACTCACCTTGAACTCTGGTGCTGTGCGAATCTGGAAGGGCAAATGAAGCACACGACAAGCCAGCCTGAATTTCTCGATTGGGGCAGGCCAGTCGATGGGATCCAGGTGCCTCTGACAGGGAAACATTTACTGATCAATCCCTTAGCGGCAATGACCTGAGTGGTTCGCCGGGCCATTTTGGACCAATAACTGATTATTGACTTCAGAAGGAGCAAACCAGAGGTGGAGAGAGTCAACAACTTTATTTTCTCCTTTGTTATCTTTCAAAGGACCTGTCCTGGGCCCAGCACACCACTCAGGTCAATTGGAATTGCAAAGAAAGCACAGCAGCACCTCTACTTCCTAAGGAGTTTGCAAAGATTTAGCACGACATGTAAAACTTTGACAGACTTCTATGGATGTGTTATGGAAAGTAATTGGCTGTGTCACAGTCTGGTATGGAAACACGGATGCCCTTGAAAGGGGAATCCCACAAAAAGAAATGTATACAGTGCAGTCCATCACAGGTAAAGCCCTCTCCAATTTTGAGCACATCTACATAGTGTTGTTGCAGGAAAGTAGCATCCATCATTAGGGAACCCCACCACCCTCGTTATAAGAGGTTAGAGATGTATAAGATGATGACGGGCATTGATCGTGTGGATAGCCAGAAGCATTTTTCCAGGCCTGAAATGGCTAACATGAGGAGGCAGAGTTTTAAAGTGCTTGGAAGTAGGAACAGGGGGAATGTTGGACGTAAGTTTTTCACACAAAGAGTGGTGGGTGCATGGAATGCACTGCCAGCGACGGTGGTGGAAGTGGATACAATTGGGAACTTTAAGAGACCTGTAGATAGGTACACGGAGCCTAGAAAAATAGAGGGCTATGCGGTAGGGAAATCCTAGTTTCTAGAGTAGGTTACTGTAGTTTCTAGAGTAGGTTACATGGTCGGCACAACATTGTGGGCCGAAGAGCCTGTAATGTGCTGTAGAATTCTGTTTCTGTGCTCTCTTCTCACTTCTGTCATCATGAAGAAAGTATAGGAGCCTCAGGACTCACACCACCAGATTCAGGAACAGATTTTACCCCTCCTCACTTACCCCATCACTGACTGGTTCCCTCAAAACTATAGACTCACTTTCAAGGACTCTTCATTTCATGTTCTCAATATTTATTGTTTACTTATTATTATTTCTTTTCTCTCTTTCTTTCTGTATTTGCACAGTTTGTTCTCTTCCGCACACTGGTTGTCCACCCTGTTGGTGCAGCCTTTCATTGATTCTATTATGGTTATTGGATTTAATAAGTATGCCCACAAGAAAATGAATCTCAGGGTGATACAGTGACATGTGTATACTTTGATAATAAATACACTTTGAACTTTGAATTGTTAAGAGTCAACCTTAACACTACTCAAGATAAACATAGACCAAACATGAGCTGAATTTTCTTCCTGCAAGAACATTAGTAGCCCAGGTGCTATTGCAGTAGCTTCATGGTCATCCTTCTAAATTTAATTAATCTATATTTAACTTCCACAATTGTTGTTGAGGGACTTAAACTTCGGTACTCAGATCATTTATCCAGACCTCTGGATTATTAATCTGGTAGTTTAACTATGATGCTTCTACATTCCCCTAGAGTGTGCTTACAGTGCCACTGAAAAAAAATGAGGGAGGTGTTAGTGAAGGAAGAAGTAATGTATTTTCAGGATTGCAATCAGCACTGGAACCAAGGGATACTGGTCAAGTTTAACCAAGGAGACAGTATGGATTTAATTACTTTGAGCAATAGGTGGTGAATGTGTGAAACAGATCACTAAAGGGAAGCTGGCCAGTGTAGTAAATGTAATTGGAGTGAGAAGATATTGAAAGCTGATGCGAAACTGAGGTGGGCCAGCTGCGGAGTCAGTCAGTTGGAATGCAGCATCTCGTGCTCTCGCCTGCCTTCCTGCATCCACGTACAAATTGAGGAATGTGTGACAAAGTAGAGGAGAAAATTTGATGAGGGAGAATTGTGTTGGCATTGCACTAGGTTTAATTAATACAGTAATCGGAATGGTTAATATGTGAGAATTTTGGGTCATATCCTCTGCCGAGTGGTGAACTGCCTTTATATCTTTGGAACTCACTGTTTCTTAGAAAAAATGCCTGGGAAGAGACTTCTGTTTGTAAAACAAACTGATTCGTAGTAAACCAGCACCGAGCGGAACGTCTCAGTGCCAGTGGCAGGCCCTGCCCTGGTCACAGTTGCTTTGACAATTGATGAGGTCCCACTGCCAGTCCTATCAACTGTTCATATGAAAGATCTTGGCCCACTTCCTTGTATCTGTTCTTCCGTACTGGACTGCTTCGATGATGTCGACTGGAATGTCTTCCATGATGAGGATGTCTCCAAGTTCACGGACGGAGTCACCTGCTTCATCCGGAAGTGCATCAGTGATGTTGTCCCCCAGAAGTCAGTCAGGGTCTTCGGAAACTAGGAACCCTGGATCAATTGTTCAGTGCAAGCAGCACTTACCACTCGACAAGGAGATTACATTTTTGGCAATCAGCTAAAGCTCAAGAAAAGCATCTCTGATCTGCACAAAGCTATCAAGGCTGTGAGACAGCAATACAGGGACAAGACTGAGTAAAAATTCACAACGAATAGCACACATAACTTGTGGTGAGGGCTGCATACCATCGCAGACTTCGAAGTCAAATGTAGTGGTGCCGCCAACATCACAGCCTCTCTCCCAGATGAGCTCAGTTGCTTTTACGCTCGGTCTCATGTCACTAACTCTGAGCCTCCGAGGAAAGCCACTGCTACAACCTGCAACCTGGTCATCTCTGAGGCTGAGGTATGTAGACGTTTCCAATGAGTGGACAGTCATGGCTTCGGGATCGGACGGCGTCCCGGGGTTTGGGGGGGGGGGTGGTTCTCAGGATGTGCATGGCACAACTAGCAGGTGTGTTTACTGACATTTTTAATCTATCCCTCTCCCAGTGTACAGTCCCCTCCTGCTTCATATTATCCACCATCGTCCCTGTACCAAAAAAGACCAAGGTAACATGCCTGAGCAACTGGCGTCCTGTCGCACTCACCTCAATAATAAGCAAATGCCCTGAGAGGCTGGTCAAGGATTACATCTGCTGCTTGCTACCACCCACACTGGACCCGCTACAATTTGCCTATCAACACAAACAATCGACAGATGACGCAATAGCCTCTGCTCTATGTACCATCCTTACACATCTGGAGAAGAGGGATGCTTATGTGAGAATGCTGCTCTTGGACTACAGTTCAGCACTCAACACCATAATTTTATCCAGGCTTGACAAGATGCTCAACCTCAGCCTTGACCCTGCCTTGTGCATCTGGATCCTGGACGTCCTGTCAAACTGCCAGCAGGTGCAGATTGCCCTCTCCTCTACCTCTCTGACTCTCAACACAGGAGCCCCTCAGTGCTGTGTATTAAGTCCCCTCCTTTACTCCCTGTATACCCATGACTGTATCACCACCCACAGTTCCAATCTGATACTTAAATTTGCCAATAACACTACATTGATTGGCCCAATCTCAAACAATAAGGAGGTGGCCTATAGGGAAGAAGTAATCTCTCTGACACAGTGGTGTCCAGAAAACAACCTCACCCTCAAAATCGCAAAAACAAAGGAACTGGTTGTAAATTACTGGAGAAATGGAGACAGGCTAACCACTATTGACATCAATGGATCTGGAGTTGAGAGGGTGAACTGCTTTAAGTTCCTCAGCATCTACTTCACTGAGGACCTCACGTGGTCTGTACGCACCAGATGTGTGGTGAAAAAGGCACAACAGTGCCTCTTTCACCTCAGCCAGCTGAGGAAGTTTGGTATGGGCCCCAAAATCCTAAAAATTTCTATAGGGACACAATTGAGAGCAGTTTGACTGGCTGCAATACTGTCTGGTATGGGAACTGTATTCCCTTAATCACAGGATTCTGTAGAGAGTGGTACGGACAGCCCAGCACATCTGTAGTTGTGAACTTCCCATGATTCAGGACGTTTACAAAGACAAGAGTGTAAAAAGGGCCCGAAGGATCACTGGGGACCCAAGTCACCCCAACCACAATCTATTCCAGCTACTACCATCTGGTAAATGGAACCACAGCATAAAAAACAGGACCAAAATGCTCTAGAACAGCTTCTTCAACCAGGGCATCAGACTGATTAACTCAAGCTGATTTGACTGTATTCTATATTACATTGACTGTTCTATTTTTTATAAATTATTATAAGTTACTATGATGGCATATTGCACATTTAGACAGAGACATAACAAAGATTTTTTACTCATGTATGTGAAGGATGTAAGAAATAAAGTCAATTCAATTGTAACAACAAAAACTACTCACAAGAAAAGCACAGGAGACAGGAAATGGGTTGTTACTTTCCTTTTCTTCAGTGAAGTGCGCACTTAAGATGTGGTGGCATGATGACATAGGCCATTCACATACTTCTCACACAGAACCCATAATGAAATATGTAAACAAAGAATGCTTAATCAAACTATATATTTACTATATTACTGAAATATTAAATACACACTTCTCCCTGCTTGGCTAAAACACAAATTCAATATAGAATACATCACAACTCAGATATGTAACATATTGCTTCCTAGTCATATTATATACAATATACTGAATTGAAGTTGTCCCACTCGGGCTTTAAAATTTAATCACTGTGGAGGATTTCTTACTCTTGTCAGATAACATCTTTTCTGACAAAGTGGAGGTCACCCTGCTTGGAAGGTGAGACTTGCGGATGTGAAATAATCTCAGGTTCTGAAGCCTCCTTTGTGATAGCTGTGGGAGTTGACACTGGGACTGCAGGAAGTGGTTCCGACTGGGCTGGCCACCTTTCTTCCGGACGTGTTGGCATCCCAAACAGTGCATGGCAACCTGCTCACTCTGGTGATCTGTCCCAGGTTGCCAGACAAAGCTTTGAGTCAGCACTTTCACTTTGACCATGCCTAGGTGACCAGCATTCATGCAGCTTCTCCAACACTTTAGGTCTCAACTTGGATGGTACACTCTCAGCCCCCACATAAGGAAACACCCGTCCAGAGCAAGTTCATCCAGGCACTGATAGAAATTGGGGAATTTCTGCTGCACTAACCAGCCATTTTCCATGGCTATGTTGACACGAGATAGTGTGGGGTCTTTTCTGATTTCCCTTAGGATCATCTCTGCCACAATAGGGAGACTTTCAACTTGGTTTAGAGAGGATGCGTCAGGAGGAGTGTCTTCTTCGGTAAATTTTTCAGGTACTTTCTTTTCCCAAGGTAAACAGGGCAATCCATCAGTGTTCCATGATTAGTCATCCTCTGGAATTTGATCTTGTAGGAAACAGAGCCTATCTCTGCACTTCATGGTCTGCTGTTACTGAAACACTAGTGGTCGATGATCAGTAGTGAGAGTCAACCCTCTCCCATATAGGTATTGGTTGAAACATTTTACACCTCAAGCCAGACTCCAGGCCTCTCTGTAAATCTGTACAAATTTTTCCTCTGCAGTGGTAATGGAATGTGATACAAAGGCTATGGGATGTTCCCTACCATCACTCATAATATGTGACATGACGGCATTTATATCTATTAGATTTCTTGTACAGGGGAGGGGTTGTTTTTTGGGGGTTGATATTCCTGTTCTGTTTTGTGTGGTGGAGAGGGTTTGGGGGTTGATGATCAGGGTACCACTCTTTTCGTGCATGAGTGGGTGTGGGTTTGATGTTTTTCTCTGAACAACTTTCTTGTTCTACTTTGTTTCATGGCTACCTGGAAAAGACAGATTTCAGATTTGTATATGGATACATGCTTTGATAATAAATGAACCTCTGAACCTTTGAACAATTTCTATTTCTTGCCGATCTGTAGTAATCATTTCAATAAGTGGAGCACAGTAGGCAGGTTTGGCAGGAACCTGTCATAGTAATTGACAAATCCTGAAAAGGCCCACAACTGTGGCACATCCTTTGGCCTTTGACCTTGTGTAATGCTTCTGCGTCGATGGTGTGACCACATTAAGTGATGCTTGGTTTAAGGAATTTACAATTGTTGCATCATGGACTGAGTCCATTATCTTCTTACCTTTTTAATGTTGTCTTGATATTTTAGAGATGTTCCTTGTCATCCACAGTGGTAACAATTATGTCAGACAGGTAACACTGAGTGCCTAGGCAACTTTGCAGAACCTGACCCATAGGTCACTGCCACAGTGCGGGTGCAGAAGCTACTCCAAAAATAAGCCTATTAAGCCTTTTGTGAGTGTTGATTGTGAGAAACACTTTGGACCCTTCTGTCATTTTCATCTGCAGTTAGGCCTCAGATAAATCCACTTTGCTGAAGTGTTTCCCTCCAGAAAGGTTTGCAAAGATATCCTCTATCCCGGGAAGAGGGTATTGATCTACTTTCAGTACTGGGTCTTGTTAATAATTATGAGTATTTGAAATTTGTTTAGACAATAAGAAACATTGGAAAAACACAAACAGTCAAATATATATTTTAATTAAATATATTAATAGAATCCAAAACACCAGTACAATAATAAATGTAATTAAATCACTTCAGATCAAATAAGAAGATTACATTGCAGCTGTCCTGTTAGCATTAATTTTTCCATTAAAATGATTGGACATGCACCTGCTAACTGCTCAGCAAGTAGCCTATGCTCAGGGCAATCGGTCACAGTTACCACTCCTTCATTGGACTGTCTTAAAATCCCTCCAGAAGAATGACAGTTACCCCAAGGTCAACAATAACCGAATATTCATCTAGCTCAGAAATCACGATTTCCGATCAAGAGGGTAGAAGCAGACATTTCCTAAAGAACTGCTGATTTGTAAAGAGAATGCTTGGCTAATTACAGAACATAATAAGTGTCATTTGACTTGGTAGATTTGCAGCAATATTAAGAGTGTAAGAACTAAGCTGTAAAGTCCTTTGATCCTGCCCCACCATTGAGTAAAATTTATGTTGACCCTGTACACCAAATCCCTGCCTATTCCTCTGGGCTCTTGGTTCCTAAAAACATGTTGAGCATACAATCAGTGGCCACAAGAATCATGTGGCAGCAAATCAATGCGTAAAAGCATAGTCAAGAGGTTCAGTTGTTGTTCAAACCAAGTATCAGAACGGGGTGGGGGGGGGGAATGTGATCTAATTGACTTTGACTGTGGAATGACAGGGTGGTTGAACTATCTCAGAAGCTGCAGATCTCCGGGAAGTTTCCAAGTTTCCTGCACAACAGTCTCCAGACTGGAGAGGACTGGAGCTAAGAACTTTATATTTAAAAAAAATTCAGTGAGTGGCAGTTCTTTGGGTGAAGGCATCTTTCTAATGAGGGAGGAGAATGGCTAAATTGGTTCAAGATGACAGGGAGGCAGCAGTAGCTCAAATAACCATGTGTTACAGCAGTGGTGGTTTGCAAAGAATCCTTTTGAATACATGACACATTGAAACTTGAAGTGGATGGACTACAGCAACAGAAGACAATGAATATACACTTAGTGGCCACTTTGTTAAGTACAGAAGGTTTTAGCTGAATTCTTCAGAAATTTTGGGGGTCTATCAATTTTTATGGTCCTTGCCCTGGTATTTCATGTAAGTGAAATTAGCTTTTCTACATCTATCCCATTGAACACTTTCATACTTCTAACAATTTCTATTAAATAACCTCTTCAGTATTCTGTTTTCTGATGTAAAGGTACTGAGTCAGTTTAATACTTTCCGATAAATTAAATCTCATCTGCTAAGAATAAATGGACCTCCACTATTATCCCTATATTGCTTCGTGATTTCTGCATATGGAACCCACATCCATATTCTCTATTCTAGTTGGACTTTCCAAGAAAAATTAGGCAGTCTTATGTTCATGACCTCACATACAAGACAGCTGTGCCTGGTCCTTGTACACCTTGAAGATGTTCTTGCTTCGGAATCAATGCAGTGTAAGTTCATAAATCAATTCCTGAGATAAACTAGCTGTCCAATAAGGAAAGGTCGAGTGATGCTAGCCTAACTCTCTGGAATTAGAACACAGAAAGGCAATATCATTAAGATATGCAAGATTCTTGTAGAGATCGACAGAGTTGATCCTGTAAGATAAAAAGCCAATGTCGAGTTAAGTGGTTGGTATTTTGGTCAGAGATGAGGAAGTGTTACCTTGCAGAGCAGTGTACATCTACAGACTTCCTTCCCTCTGAGATCCACTGATGTTCAACCACTGCTTAAGTACAAGGATTAGATGGACTCTACCCGAGCTGTTAAAGGAGTTGAAGAATATGGATATTGGGAAGGTAGGGGGGTCCACCGATAGGGATGGTTGTGATCTTACTAAATGGTAGAGAAGACCTGCAGCTGAAGCCTTAATGCCACTTTTACTTCTGATGAATTGTTGGACCTACATTTTGTTATAAGCACGCACTTAGTTGTAACAAATATCTATGTCCTTCCATATGAACACTCTGTTCAGTTGGTTTGTTGTTGTGTATTGATATTTTATTGAATGGATTGAACCAGAAATGCTTTTGTAGCTTTTGAGAGTTCATGACAGTCTAAGTGAGTTATTATCAAACCATTGTTGGCACGGAGGTGAATTGCTGAGAGATTCTCTTCTCTGCTGATCACTGTTGGTCCAATCTGAAAAAAGTCACCTCTTATGACTACTTCAGGGGATTCAATACAACAATCAATGTATGATGAGAGGAGACTTGGTAGAGGTGTACACGATTAAAGGCATAGATTGAGTGGACGGCTAAAGACTTTTGGAAGTGGCTAATACACGAGGGCATAATGAGATGTGTTGGGATGAAAGTATTGGGGAATCTTGGAGGCAGGTTTTTTGAGTGATAAATATGTAATATGTGCTACCAGGTCTGGTGGTGGAGGCAGATACATCAAGGACATTGAAGACACTCCTCGATAGGCACATGGATGAGAGAAAAATGGAAGCTCATGTCAAACAAAAAGTTAGATTGATCTTGAGTAGGTTAAATGGTTGGCTTAACATGGTGGACAAAGGACCTGTACTGTGCTATAACACTCTATGTTGTTACCCCTTTTTGCATGATGAGATTGAAGATAATGGAATGAGACCCAGATTTGCTATAAAAAACACTTCCAACAATTCTTTGCTTCCTCTCCCAAAATATCTAAACTTATGAATCAGAAAATTATTTTCAAAGACTCTGATGTCCAGTTTTACTTCTGGATGTTGCAGATTGGACACTGACTTCCCTAAATTTGAGGGCAAAATTTTCTTGTTTAATGTGAATATTATTCCTATTATTCCCAGCAGATGAATGTTCTTTAACCCATTTTATGTCCCTATAAAGTGACCATAGTTAACAATAGTGCACATAAATTCCACAGCGATTAAGGATTGCGGATTTATCAGTTGCTGTGCCTGAATTTGTGGTGTATTAGGATGTATTCTGGAATTAGTCTATATAGTAAATATTAGCTTCAGTGACCAGTCTTTAGACCGGAATGTGGATTGTAGATTAAATTTAAAATGCACCGCTGGGCACTAGTTTCCAGGAACTGTGTACAACAGTTAGTTGAAAACCAGACAATGCTGATCAACATTCATTTTGAGGGTCTAGAATGAGGGTGTGAAGAAGGAGGTGTGAAGATTATATGTAATTTAAAGGAAGCATTCTAAATACATTGTAATGATAGAATTGTCCTGCTGATACCTTTCATCTTTAACACACAAAAAAGTGTCATGTAATATTAGGTCAAACAGGCCTCTTTCTCCAAGAGTGTCTCATGTTGTTGAATAAAACACTTCTGTTAAAACCATGTTGAAGAGTGGGGTCAACTGGGTGCAGAGATTGGAATACAGTTTGACAGGGAGAATCAGAATCAGGTTTAATATCACTGATGTTTCATGAAGTTTGTTTTGCAGCAGCACTTTACTGCATAAAATTTATAAATTATAATAAAAATACATTTAAAAATTAAATAGTATAAAGTCCAAAGAAGGAATAAGATGAGTGATGTAGTGTTCTTGGGTTGGTTCACCATCCATTCAGAAACCTGATGGTGGGGAAGAAGCTGTTCCTAAAATGTGTTCTCTGTGTCTTCAGGTTCCTGTACCTCCTCTCTGATGGCAGTAATAGGTACATCCTGGGTGATTGGCGTCCTTAATGATGGATATTGACTTTTTGAGGCATTGCCTTTTGAAGATGCACTTGATGCTGGGGAGGTGAGTGCCCATGATGGAGCTGGCAGGGTTTGCAACTTTCTGCTGCTTTTTCCGATTCCGTGCAGTGACCCCTCCATAGCAGATGGTGACACAACCAGTTAGAATGCTCTTCATGGAACAACTGTAGAAGTTTGCTAGAGTTTTTGGTGACAGACCAAATCTCCTCAGACTCTCAATGAAATGTAGCCACTGGTGTGGGTCCTTTATAATTACATCATTGTTATGCCCAGGATAGATCTTCAGAGATGTTGACAACCAGGATCTTTAAAACGCTTACCCAGTTGTAATGCTGATACCATGATGAGGACTGGTGTGTGTTCTCTTAATTTTCCTATTCTGAAATCTACCTTGAATTCCTTGGCCTTACTGACACCACACAACCAACTGATCTGTCTTATTCCTGTACGTCTTGATAACCTGTAAGCTGGTTCAAGTGTAATTAATTTCTTCTGACCACCTACACAGAAGAGAGAGTAGTAAAGACAGTAACTGGCTGCCTCTCCAAACTGTCACAGAATATGGTGCACCTCCCAAACTAAGTGTTTGTGGCACTTATATAGAACACCACATCACTACACAGAACAAATCCCGCAGATGTGGCTCAATCTGCTGCCTCCCTCCAGAGCATTATTTGTTGCTTCAGGACACCGCATCTACAGCCTCTCTTATCACAATGTCATCCAATCACCTGCAATGCTGAGTCATAAAATGCAAATCTATTTTTTCCTATATAAGTCATAGGAGCAGAATTAAGCTATTTGGACCATCGAGTCTGTTCCGCATTTCATCAAAGCTGATTTATTATCCCTCTCAAACCCATTCTCCTGCCTTCCCCCCCCCCATAACCTTTGACACTCTTACTAATTAAGAGCTTATCAACCTCCGCTTTAAATATACCCAATTACTTAGCCTCCCCAGCCATCTGTGGCAATGAATTCCACAGATTCACCAACCCCTGTCTAAAGGAATTCCTCCTCATTTCTGCTCTAATGGGACTTTTCTCTATTCCGAGGCTATGCCCTCTGATCTGAGACTCCACCACCATGGGGAACATCCTCTCCTTATCCACTCTATCAAGACTTTTTTACATTCAATAGGGTTAAATGAAATCCCCTCTGATTTTTCTGTCTCACAAATACAGACCCTGCACAATGAAACACTCCTCATAACACTAACCCTTTCATTCCCAGAATCATTTGTGTGACTCTCTTCTGGACCCTCTCCAGTGCTAGCGCATCTTAGATAAGGGGGCCTAAAGCAATGTTCCAAGAGCAGTCTGGTCAATGCCTTATAAAGCCTCAGTATTACATGCTTTTTACAAAGATTGTTTCGTGATGTCAGTGATGTTTATTATTTTTCAGCTTGAAGTCCTACGTAGATAATAAAGGATCTTCTCCTTCAATCACTTGTTGATCAGACTCTTACAATGGCATAAGGTAGTGAATTGGAGCCTTTAAATCCACTGCCAATGAAGAATTTGTGAAAAGTCATTCAAGTTAGGATCGCATACAACAAGGAGGAAATAATTTCCCCATGCTGCTGCTATTGTCATCCTTCGTGGTGTTTTGGTGACAAAATTAGGAAGTTGTACTAAGCTGCCACACCGTTTTAAAGGCTTCAGTTACCCAGAATAACATTTATTCAGCTATATGATGGGTTATTTAAATCCAATTTCTCTTCACTATGTTCACAACAATGCACAGGAACATAGATCAAGGAACAAAGATGCTCATTTCATGAATAGCCAACATGTACATTACAGATAAATACCGAACTGACAATATATCAAATATTTCGAGTACTATCAATAGGACACCTGTTTAGGTCAAGGTTATTACTTTTACGGCAATTGGGCTAATTCATTGTACAGCATCTTGAACATTTGTAAGCCAGGGTAAACTCATTATATTTGGATGAAAGAGCAAAAGTTGACTGGAGAAAGACTTGTACAATTTAGTGTTGTTATTGTACCATGCTACTTTATATTGACTTTTACGAAGCATACAAGGTAGTTCAGCACCAGGAGTGAAATCTGAAATTGGTTCAGATTCTAATGTCAATCAATTCCATTCAGGTAGAGGTAGGATCTAAAGATCTAAGTAGCTTGAAAGTTCACTCTAAACTGCATATTCATGAACCGGGCAAGGAATTATAAATTTATTTCAGAGTCTGAATTGCACTTATCATCATTGACATGAGTCACAAAATTTATTGTTTGTGACAGCGGTACAGTGGATGTATCACAATAAGGACATATAAAACATAAATAATTCAAACAAAAATTAGCAAAGTAATGAGATACTATTCATGGGTCCATGGACTATTAAGAAATCTGATGATCGAGGAGAAAGGAGCTGTTTCTAAAACCGCAAGTGTGCTCCCGTACCTCATCCCTGATGCTATTTGTTCTATGTATATGACTAAAATTAAAACATTGCTAACTCAATAGATCTTCCCTAAACAGAATTAGTCACCCAAATTTGTCAATGTGTTACAATAGATGTTCTGATATCAAATTCATTTCTATTTTATTCTTAATTGCTTGTGATAGTATGTTTTTGGCGATGCTCATATTAAGAGTGAACTAAATTTTGTTGCCTTTTAAAATATTTTTTAAAAACTTTCAGTAGTTTCCACTAACCATGTGTGTACAGTTGAACATGGAAGCATGATTGCTGCTAGCCAAATTCAACTTCCATTCGGTGTTTCACTATTTTAGTTTTGCACCCAGAACCTAGCCACTGAAATATACAGTTGAGTGTAAAATTGTTCTGCTTGCATGATAGCTACCAACACATTGCAAAGAAAATGTTAATCTCGACTATTCTAGTGTAAATGAATTATTAACACCTGATGTCTTAATTATTGAGGAACAACCTGTCTCAAAGCTAAATTTTAGAAGTGTAAAGTCTCATCCAATGAGATTTAAATCTTATTGAGAGGTTAAATAATTTATGTCATATTTTCTTCAATCCCCCTGTCCAATCTTTTTTATCACTCTTTTTGCTTCCTTCAAGTAATTTATCACTGAATTAAGAATGTTAACTAAAATTTCCTGGTTCGACTATAATGAGCTGCTTAAGAAAGATTGATTAAGGAGACACTTGTCGCATGAGTCCCAGATTCCCTGTGGAGAATACTGTGCCAAAAATGATTTTTCCAGTCAATTCAAGTTCCATTGCGACTATAGTAAAGATAATCAATGGATAGTGCCATTTGTTTACCACCAACTGCAGTATAGGCAATATAGTTGAAAAATAAAGTGCGGTGAAATCAAATAGATCTCAAACTTCCATGTCCATTCTCTCAAGATTCTGTCATAATAACTTTTCATACAACTTCTTTGCTATTGGTTGCTCATCCTAATCATTCTCCCTTTAGCTTGATGTTTGCCTGCATCATGGCATGCTGCAGTGTTTCTATGCATGTAAAAAGTGCAAATAACTGGAAATTGCATCAATGAAACTTGGGAGAAATTGTGCAAGCATCTGAAAATTATTTTCACGTTGTTTCTCAGGGGTCCCTTCAGTCTTTTTTTAAACTAATGGACAGAATGAAAAATGATGAGGCAGAATTTCCCTCCAGGGAAATTAAGGGCTGTGTCATTAAAACAAAATATAGGATTATACTTGAATTACTCATTCATAAATTCGGCTACAAGAACAACATGGTTATGAGTAATATAAGTCAGGGTGTGCAGATATAAAGCAGTACTTACAAAATAAAGTTGAGTTAGTAAGGCTCCATTTTGTGTTAAGCTCTGCCCAGCGTGAATTCCACTTGCAGAATAAGTACTTTTTGAAGCAGTCTCCAAGGCATGCCTGTGTTTTGCAAGATCCCACAGTGGGGGCAACATCTCACGAAAAGACTTTTGTGTGTTTGGTCTTCCCCGATCATCGCTATGCTTCTGAAAGTCAAACAGAGGAACAGGGAAAAAAAAGAATTATATGGATCAAACAAAATGA
The DNA here is from genome assembly GCF_030144855.1 of Hypanus sabinus. NCBI lineage: Eukaryota > Metazoa > Chordata > Chondrichthyes > Myliobatiformes > Dasyatidae > Hypanus > Hypanus sabinus. The sequence goes on along the minus strand of NC_082725.1, from coordinate 23,251,113 downwards.
ACCTTTTTAATGTTAAACCCTTGAGAAAGTCACTTGTGAAAAATTTGTGCAGCCTTTCCCATTCAATGGTGATGCTTTTTCATATGCTGTATTATTAGTTGTTGGCTGGTGGCTCTGTAGTGAAGTGGCTGCCTCCAGGAAGCACAGAAGACCCACTATTTTAAATCTAATTAATTCTTGCCAGCAGTATCATTTTAAGAGACTCATCATCTACTTGTAGCTTTCTGAATGTGACACTTCTTGTCATTTGTGCAAGGTGATGTCAAGTCACAATATTATTCCTAAAATGTGTCAATCTGTCACTTCACCCTTGCCAACAAGAACAGGGAATTTATACCTGTGGGTATCACTGTCAGAATACACTCAGTGGCCACTTTATTAGGTACTTCCAGTTCCTAATAAAGTGGCCATTGAGTGTATGTTTGTGTTGTTTTTGTTGCTGTAGCCCATCCACTACAAGGTTTGGCATGTTGTGCAGTCAAAGGTGATTTTCTGCACACCACTGGTGTAACGCATGATTATTTGAGTTACTGTTAGACCATAAAACACAGGAGCAGAATCTGACCATTCAGCCCATCGAGTCTGCTCTGCCATTCCATCATGGCTGATTCCAGAAGTCTGAGGCATACCATCCCACACAGTCACTACTCTCTAACTAAAAAAAAAAATCCCTTATTCCCTCTGTTCTAAAAGGTCGCTCCTCAATTTTGAGGCTGTGCCCTCTAGTTCTGGATACCCCCACCACAGGAAAAATATTTTCCACATCTACCCCATCTAGTCCTTTGAACATTCAGTAGGTTTCAATGAGATCCCCACGGATTCTTATAAATTTCAGTGAGTACAGGCCCAAAGCTGTCAAACTTTCTGCATATGTTAAACTCTTCATTCCTGGAATCGTCCTCGTGAACTTTCTCCAATGACAACACAGTCTTTCTGAGAAATGGGGCCCAAAATTGTTGACAATACTCCATGTGTGGCCTGACTAGTGTCTTACAAAAACTCAGCATTATCTCCTTACTTTTATATGTTATTCCTCTTGAAATAAATGCCAACATTGCATTTGTATCCATTACCATAGACTCAACCTGTAAATTAACCTTCTGGGAATCTTGCACAAGGACTCCCAAGTCCCTCTACACCTCTGATGTTTGAACCTTCTCCACCACTTAGATAACAGTCTGCACTATTGTTCCTTTTACCAAAATACATTTATCATACTTTTCTCAACATTGTATTCCATCTGTCTTTTTATCGCCCATTCTTATAATTTGTCTAAGTCCTGCTGCAATCACATTGCTTCCTCAGCACTATCTGCCCCTCCACCCATCTTCATATCATCTGCAAACTTTGCCATGAGCCATCAGTTCCATTATCCAGATCATTGACAAACAATGTGAAAAACTGCGGTCCCAATAGCAATCCTGTGGAACACCACTAGTCTATGGAAGCCAACCAGAAAAGGCCCCTTTTATTCCCACTCACTACTTCCTGCCTGTCAGCATTCCTGTAACGCCATAGGATTTAATCTTGTTAAGCAGCCTCATGTGGCACCTTATCAAGTGCTTTCATAAAATACAAGTAAATGATATTCACTGCCTCTCTTTTGTCCACCCTGCTTGTTACTTCCTCAGAGAACTCTAACAGATTTGTCTGGCAAGAATTTCCTTTACAGAAACCATGCTGACTTTGACTTATTTTATCATTAGTCTCCAAGGACCCGGAACCCTCATCCTTAATAATAGTCTCCAACACACTCCCAACCATTGAGGTTAGTCTCACTGGCCTATGGCTTCCTTTTTTCGCCTTCCTTCCTTCTTAGAGTGGAGTGTCATTTGTAGCTTTCCAGTCCTTTGAGACCATGCCAGAATCAAGTGGTCATGAACAATGCATTCTATGTCTAGGATATTGTCCATCCAGTCCAGGTGATGTCTCCACCTTTTTCCTTTGTAACAGCAATGGCACTCACTCCTAATCCCTGACATGCACAGACTTCTGGCACACTGCTAGTGTCTTCCACAGTGAAGACAGGTGCAAAGTACCAATTAAGTTCCTCTGCCATCTGGTCGACTCCCATTACTACCTCACCAGCATTATGTTCCAGTAGTCCAAAACCAACTTTCACGTCCTTTTTACTCCTTATATAACTGAAAAAGCTTCTGGTATTCTGCTTTATATTATTGGCTAGTTTGCCCTCATATTGCATCTTTTCCCTTATAGCTTTTTTAGTTGCCTTTTGTTGGATTTTAAAACTTCCCAATCACCCAACTTCTCATTCACTTTTTCTACCTTATGTGCCCTTTCCTTAGCTTTTATGTAGTCCTTGACTTCCCTTTTCAGTCATGGTTGCCTACTCCTGCATTTAATAACTTTCTCCTCTGTGGGACATATCTATTCGTCGCCTAGTGAACTAGTCCCAGAAACTTCAGCCATCTCTGCTCTGCTGTCATCCCCGCCAGTAACCTCCTCCAAAGCTCCCTTTGTAATCTCAACCCCACATCTTGGCTACTATTTGGAGGCCTTTTTATGACTCCCATAATGTTTTTTCTCCCTTAGTATTTTCTTAACTCCACCCATGAAGATTCAACATTCTCTGACCCCCATCCCCTCTTTCTAAAGAGGTAATTTCATCTGTTACCAACAGAGCCGCACCACCGCATATCCCAGTCCTTTCAATACAAAGTATAGCCTTTCATGTTAAGCTCCCAACTATGGCCTTCTTTCAGCCTCCACTTGGTGACACCCACAACATCATACCGACCAATCTCTAATTGCGCCTCAAGTTTGTCCACTTTATTCCGAATGCTACGTGCATTTAAATATAGCACCTTCAGTTCTGCATTCTTTGCTCTTTTGAATTTTGACTCTGTGGTACAATTTAACACTTTGCCCTGTCTGCTTCTGTACCCAGTCATTGTCTTGTCCTTCCTTACATTCATGTTACATCCATCATCTACTTGAAAACCTGCTGGCTCATTCTGAGCTCTATCATATTGCTTCCCACCCCCCTGCTATATTAGTTTAATATCTAATTGCCTTCCTGTCAGCTTGAATCAGTCTGGCCATTCTCCTCTGACCTCTCTCATTAACAAGACGATTTTGCCCACGGACTGGATGTTTATTTTATTTTTTGCATCATCCTCTGTAAACTCTGGAGTCTGTTGTGTGTGAAAATTACAGGAGATCACCTGTTTCTGAGATTCTCAAACTATCATATCTGGCACCAACAACAATTCCACGGTCAAAGTCATTTAGATCATATTTCTTTCCCATTCTTGTGTTTGTTCTGAACAGCGGCTGAACCTCTTGAACATGTCTGCAGGCTTTTATGCATTGAGTTACTGCCATATGGTTGGCTGATTAGATATTTGCATTAAGGAGCAGGTGAACCTAACAAAGTGGCCATTGAGTGTATTTCCATTGAAACCTGCCATAACTGTTCACTGAATGGTTGGTACGACTGAAAGATTTTTGTTGGTTAGGAGGTGTCAAAGGATCCTGGAGCCAATTCAGATATCAAGTTAAATCCAGCATCAAATGTTACTCAATGGTGGAACAAGCAGAAGGTGCTAAATTGCCTGTATATGTTCTTATGGTCCTATGATTGTGTAGAATCTTTAAAGTTGTGCAAGCCCGTGTATGCATGCAAGTAGTACTTTACAGAGATCTTTTATTGCAGGCAGTAACTCTAAACTAAACATTAGGATCTAGGCACAACAATCTATATCAGAATCAGATATATTATCAGTGATTTATCCAACATGAAATTTGTTCTACTGCAGCAGTACAGTGCAAAGATTTAAAATTATTGTAAATTACATAAATAAAAGTGTTTCAAAAAACAGGAATAATCAGTTAGTGTTCATGGGTTTATGGACAGTTCAGAAATCTGGTGGTAGAGAGGAAGAAGCTGTTCCTGAATTGTTGAGTGTGGGTCTTCAGGCTCCTCTACCAATGATAGTAATGAGAATAGGACATGTCCCAGATGATGAGTGTTCTTAGTAATTATCATACAAAACCAATTCTTAACAATACCCGGCACACACACATTTTATCCTATTGATAATGCTCACTACACTGCTTCTTCTTAGAAAAAACCCTGCAATCAAATTATTAACAGAAACTCTATTCAGTTCAAATAAATTAACATTGAAGTCTTTCAATTCTATTAAATTCAAATAATGTTGAATTATTTTAACCTTTGGATCCTGTTCATGGAAATCTAGCTAGGCTAAATTCTTTACATTGATTTTGTATACCTCTGGAGTTGCTTTTTATTCTGTGGTTGTAATCTCAGCACAACGGTCTTCATAACTTTGAATACATTGAGGTATATGTTCTGGATCATATCCTCTTGATTTTGTCTGCATCAAAATGTTCACATAAAATTAAACACCAAGTTTAATAATTCTTAATTATAACTTCAGCAATTTAAATTATGTATTTACCTTTGATGTATTGCAGATTGATTTCAATCCAACCTGTCACAGTCTAGCTGCACTGTAGTCTGCTGATCTTAATATGTCCTTGTCTGCTCGAACAGTTTCAGAGGATCTCTAAACCATTGGAAATGCTTTCATACAATATTATTCTCTCACAATGGCCAGGTCAACCTGCATTTGATCAGTTGGTGTAGCCATTCTGAAACAGGAAAAAGTGTGTGCGTGTGTGTTTTCAGCAGATTCTGCACACTTCTTCACCTTATGCCTCATTTTTACAAAATCTCTACCGCTTTGCTTCATGGTTGACTTTTTCCTCTTGTATCTTTTGTAGATTCCAGTGACACACCTCCTTTATCAAAATATATGTGATTGGGTTCCCTCAATATTAAAACTCAAGAAAACAGATGCAGGAATAAGCCAACAGCATTTTCAAGCCTGTCCTCCTATTCAGCATGATCAAACTGGCCTCTTGTGTATCAGTTGCTATAATCCTTATTTATTAATGTTTCTTTGCTTTTCTCTATCTAAAACATATCTAATGATGTATTGTACATTCATAATCAGTAAATTCTGGAGAGTCACTGCACTCTCCTTAAAGAAAATTTCTCAGCGTTTTCACGTTGTTCAAGCTGATCAAAGACTCATCTTCTGAACTGCTTGCCTTCTGGGCCTCTGAATAGACCTTCAGCCCTGATTTGGTCGAATCACAGACGAACTGCTGGTTTTGAGGTAGGTTACTCGAAATGGACGGGCCTTAATTTCAGAATGCAATCAAGAGAAATTCTGCAGATGCTGGATATCCACGCAACACACACAAAGTGATGGAGGAACTCAGCAGGCCAGGCAGCGTCCATGGAAAAGAGTAAACAGTTGACGATTTGGGCCAAGACCCTTTATCAATCCTGAAACGTCGACTGTTTACTCTTTTCCATGGACGCTGCCTGGCCTGCTGAGTTTCTCCAGCATTTTGAGTGTGCTGCTTAATTTCAAAGTGTTCAGTCTTCTCCCTTGTGATGCCTCGCCCTGGTCTAATTCTGTTTGCATATCAGTTTCTCAACTTCACGGTTTCTATTGGTGGTGTTTCTGTCATTATCACCTGTTTTCCTAATCTTTCACTGCCATTGTGACAGATTTCTCACTTTAATTGTTAATCTGTGTAAGTATATTTGTGCCCACAATATACTGTCTACCATCCGAAGAGTCACCATGGTGAATCTGTGGGTCTGGAAGAATGTTTTCAGTGTGCTCTTGTTCTGAAGCTATATGCTTCGTCAATATAGTCCACTGTAATTGTAAATCTGCTTCTGTAGTGTCATGTTCCTTTTTATTGCCATATAGCTTCACTACATTGATTCATTTTGGGCCACATGTTTGTTCTTCTATTTCTTTAAGATAAAGCACATGCATTCCCTTATACTCTTAGAAATTGAGACCATATATTTTGAGTATATACCTCAAGAATGGTTGAAATTGAAATATTCAATTAATATACTGTTGGTGGCTGGTAAAAAGGTTCTCACTAGGAAATGGTTAACACAGGAGAGCCCAACCTTAAATGCATGAATGGAAATTACAATGGACATTTACAAAATGGAGAAGATAACAGATAACAATGGAAATGTTGACTGCTCCTTTCAATGGATGCTGCCCAATCTGCTGAGTTCATCCAGCCTTTTTGTACGTTTTGAAGATAACAGCATCTGTTAATCATAAATTGGAACAGTTTGATTCATACTGGTAAAAATGGTTTAACTACATAACTCCTCATAGGCCTGATTTTATTCTCACAAATCAATGAATAAGGTGTTAAAAAAAAGATCACTCCCTACTTGTACATCATTTTCTCCTTTTGCCTGTTCTTTCTTTCCTCTCTTTTCTATAATTGTATACCTCAGATAAATATTATGTGGAGATTTGTGGCAAATATGACTATATGATATATATGTACAATATCTGAAATACATCATATCGAAACGTTTGTTTGATGATGAACTTCAATAAAAAATAAGTCACAAAAAAAGAGAAAATGTGTGGTAGCAGAGCAGTTAGTAAAACACGTTACAGCGCCCGCTGTCTGTATGGAACTGCTTTGCTCACTCTGACCACATGGGTTTCCTCCGGGTGCTCCAGTTTCCTCCCGCATACATTCCAAAGACGTATGGGCCGTAAGTTGTGGGCATGCTATGTTGGAGCCGGAAGCATTTTGACACTTACAGGTTGTCCTCGCACTGATGGACATTTCACACATTTCACTATATATTCCACTATTTCTGTATATGTGACAAATAAAGCTACTCTGTCTTTCTTTAATCCTTCTTCCTAATCATTCTCCTGTCACTCCACTCATTAAGAAGGGAGGAAGGGAAAAGAAAGGAAATTATAGGGTAGTTAGCCTAACCTCAATGGTTGGGAAAGTGTTGGAGTCTATTATTAAGGATGAGATTTTTTGGGTAGTTGGAGACTAATGATAAAATAAGTCAAAATTGTACAGGGTACTCTTGCCTGGCAATCTGTTAGAGTTCTTTGAGGAAGTAACAAGCAGGATGGACAAAGGAGAGGTAGTGGATGTCATTTACTTGCATTTTCAGGAAGTATTTGATTACTAGGGAGCTAGGGCTTTATGCTTAGGAGAGAAGGAGGATAAGAGGAGACATGATAGAGGTGTACAAGTTATTAAGAGGAATAGATAGAGTGGAGAGCCAGTGCCTCTTCCCCAGGGCTCCACTGCTCAGTACAAGAGGACATGGCGTTAAGGTAAGGGGAGGGAAGTTCAAGGGGGATATTAGAGGAAGGTTTTTCACTCAGAGAGTGGTTGGTGTGTGGAATGCACTGCCTGAGTCAGTGGTGGAGGCAGATACACTAGTGAAATTTAAGAGACTACTAGACAGGTATATGGAGGAATTTAAGGTGGGGGGGGGGGTTATATGGGAGGCAGGGTTTGAGGGTCGGCACAATATTGTGGGCCGAAGAGCCTGTAATGTGCTGTACTATTCTATGTATGTTCTATGTTCTATTAGGTGCCACACATGAGGTTGCTTATTAAGATAAAATCCTATGGTGTTACAGGAACGGTACTGGCATAGATAGAGGAATGGCTGATAAGCAGGAGGCAGCGAGTGGAAATAAAAGGGGTGTTTTCTGGTTGGCTGCCATAAACTAGTGGTGTTCCTCAGGATTAGTATTGCCACCATTACTTTTCATATTGTTTATCAATGATTTGGTTAATGGAACAGCTGACTTTGAGGCAAAGTTTGTAGATGATACGAAGATGGTTGGAGGGGTAGGTAGTACTGAGGAAGCAATGTGATTGCAGCAGGACTTAGACAAATTGGAAGAATGGACATAAAAATGGCAGATGGAACACAGCATTGGGAAATGTATGATAATGCATTTTGGTAAAAGGAACAACAGTACAATTATCTAAAAGGGGGGAAAATTCAATCGGAGGTAGAAAGTGTTCCACAGAACTAACCTGCATCACTGGAGGCAAACTGGCACCTAAGAATGCGGAGGGTGTCCACATTATTTCACCGTCTGGAAACTGGCCTGACAACACTTGCTTCTCCCTTCAGAAGAAGTAATTAGTAACAAAACAATATTCAACATCCATCTTTGTTTATTGTACATAATATTTAAAGGCTAGATGCTTAATCCTTTTGGTTAGTTGAGTTTTTATGTCAGGATATCTTGTAAAGAGAATAGAGTGATTAAGTGAGTTGGGTGGAAAGGAGTGGTGTGCATTTTTCTGTGAAAAATGACACAACTTGCTTGGAGAGGAGGAGTGGATAAAAAGAGTGACAAAGGCTGGAGAATTCTCTCAAGTAAATGTTAGTGTACAGGTGGACATTTTTGTCATGGGTAATGTAGCACAGAAAATAAATGTACAAATATTTCAAGCTAAGAGAGAAACAAATAGTCTGTTGGCCTTTTCTTCAAGGGGATGGAAGTGAAAAATAAACAAAGCCTTGCTGGAACTATGCAGTGTTTTGGTTTGACCATGCTTAAAGTACCAATGATGACAAAAGTAATGAATCAGGATTTTCAGTTTCTTCGGGCTGTTGGTATTAAGTAACTGAGTACACTTAAGCCCAAGATCAGAAGTTTCTAGACATGAAGAAGATCATGTTGGAAAGTAAACATGGAGCATGTCTTGGCCCTGATCCTTGTCCTTAAGCAGCATGTACATTTTTTGTTTAAACGGTGGTGTAGCTAGTAGAACTACAGCACTAGAGACTCGGGTTCAGTCCTGATCTTGGGCGCTGTCTGTGTGAAACTTGCACATTCCACACAGGAATGCATGGGTTTCCCGTGCACCAGTGTCCCAAAGATGTGCGGATTGACGGTTTATTTGACTATTGTAAATTGTCACAATTGTGTAGATGGTGGGGGTTGGGGGTAGAGGTCGGCAAGAATGTGAGGAGAATAAAAAAGTTCAGAATCAGAATCAGCTTTGTTATCACCGGCATGTGTTGTGAAATCTGTTAACTTAGCAGCAGCCCTTCAACGCAATACATAATATAGAAGAATTAATCAATTACAGTATATGTATATTGGAAATTAAAAATCATGCAAAAACAGAAATAATATATACTGAAAAAGTGAGGCAGTGTTCATTTAGGAATTGGATGGCAGAGGGGAAGAAGCCATTCCTGAATTGCTGAGTGTGTGCCTTCAGGCTTCTGTACCTCCTACCTGATGATAACAGTGAGAAAAGGGCATGCCCTGGATGCTGGTGGTCCTTAATAATGGATGCTGCCTTTCTGAGACACCGCTCCTTGAAGATGTCCTAGGTACTTTGTTGGCTAGTACCCAAGATGGAGCCAACTAAATTTATGACCCTCTGCAGCTTCTTTCAGTCCTGTGTAGTAAACCCCCCCCCCCCCCACCCCAGCCCCCTCCCCCATATCAGATAGCGATACAGCCTGTCAGAATGCTCTCTGTGGTACATCTGTAGAAGTTTTTGAGTGTGCTTTGTTGGCATACCAAATCTCTTCAAACTCCAAATGAAGTCCAGTCGCTGTCTAGCCTACTTTATAACTACATCGATATGTTGGGACCAGGTTAGATCCTCAGAGAGCATGAAACTGCTCACTCTCTCCACTTTTGATCCCTCAATGAGGATTGGTATGAGTTCCTTTGTCTTACCCTTTCCTGACGTCCACAATCAGCTCTTTCGTTTTAGTGATGCTGAGTACAAGGTTGTTGCTGCAACACCACTCCACTAGTTGGTATAGTAGATGAGTTTGATGTAAGATTCATGACTGACAGTCAATGTGGAACTGCGTGGCTGAAGAATCTTTTCCCATGCCTTGTGGCTCTGATTATTATTGGCACATCCTTTCGAAAACAGTTAAAGATAAAAGGCAATGCTCTTCAAGTGGACCTGCAAATATATGTGCAGTCTCTAATAGGATCTGTAATGAAAATTTTAAACCAAAGAAATAAATTTAAAAAGCAATGCCTAATGATTGTAACTGGGGAGATAATAGTGAAGAGACATATTGTGCAGACTTTCATTTTTTATTAAAGTATAATTTAAATTAAATAATCTGATAAGACTTGCTGCTGGTAATTATGTCAGCAACATGAAAGGCAGTACTGGGCACCTTTTATACTTGCAAGTCATTGTAGTTATCTCATTTGGACATATAAAATAATAAAAAATGTATTCATTTGCACTGTGTTAACAGAAGTAACAGAAGTCGATCTGTCTCAAAACTTCAAATTAAGTTGTTTACAGAGATCAACGCTTGCCTAGAAGCTGCCTCCTCAGGAGGTAATGTTAAATGTGCTGTACAGTCACATTAGCAAGTTGTACTCAGCCTCTAAATTGGAAATAATTTCAGATGAATTGTAATGTGCTGATGTTGCTATGTAGTGTACTTGTGCAACAAGGGAAATTTTTCTTCATTTTATATCATCACTTGGGACTCCAGAGAGATACTTTGAGTTACTCTGCACTTAGTCTTGCTTCAGCTGATTTGGACTTTTGCCTCCATCTGGACCAAAAGGTCGTAAAGGACTCTTAAACATCACTCCTTTTGGACTCTGGGCAAGGGAACAGGGAAATTTAAATGTGGGCAGCAATGTATGCTCTGCTACGAGAACCCTTGCCAGAGGATTAAGCATGAATAGTGAATTTTCTGCAGAAGGAAGTGGGTATCTGTATTAATATGCAGATCTTATCAAAAGAAGTGATTTCTTTTATCCCGTGCTGAGATCTTTAGGAGCTTTCTTTTTAGAGCAGGTTCAGATTTTGGAAATGGTTTAATGCGTGACGGTAACCTGATTTCACACTGAATTTCTATTTTTATTCTGTGCCCTTGGTAAAGCCACCTTGTCATCAGGAAGGGTATTTGTGTGACATAACGAGAATAAGAGACTGTATACCAGCCTCAATCTGTAATTCTGCATGTAGACATTACACGAGAGCATAACACTTTTTGTTGAAGCAAGACTTAGCCTCTCGAGTTTGCTCGGCCTTTGAATAAGACTGTGTTTTAATTTACACTCCAACTCTACCTTCTGCTCCCCATATGTTTTGATTTCATTTGAGCCTAGAAATTTAAAAAGAACAATTGCAAAGCACAGGATCAGGCCCATAGGCCCACAATGTTGTGCTGAACTAATTAAATCAGTAGTCAAATGCCTAACTAATCCCTTCTGCCTACAGAATGTTCATATCCTTCCATTTCCTACACATTCATGTGCCTAAGAGGCTCTTGAATATCTCTCTACAGCTGTGACTCCAGGCCTTGTCTCTTCATATAAATAAGAAACTTGCCCCACACAATTCCTTTGAACATTTCTCCTTCTCACCTTAAATGCATTCCCTCTGCTCTTAGACATTGCAACCCTGGGGTAAAAAGATACTGGTTCTCTACTCTATCAATGCTTCTCATATGCACATAAACCTCTATCAGATATCTCCTCAGACTCTGCCATTCTAGAGAAAGCAACCCAAGTTTGTCACCTCATGCCCTCTAATCAAGGCACCATTTTTGCAAACCTTGGTAACACACTCTGCAATGCCTTGCTTCCCTTCCTACTATGGGGCAATCAGAACATAATACTCCAGATGTGGCTTAACTAGAGTGTTATAAAGTTTCAACATAACTTCCCAATTCTTGAACTCTTCTCAACTAATGAAGGCAAGCATGCCATGTACGTTCTGTACCAACCTTACCATCCTGTAAAATTACCTTCAGGGAGCTATAGACTTGGACTGAAGGATATCAACATACTTCAACATTTTACCATTAACCGTGTACTGTCTCTTTAGATTCACTCTCCAAATGTGCAACTATTCATTTATCTATGACAGGTGATTGATAAGTTCGGGGCCTAAGGTAGAAGGAGTCAATTTTAGAAAACCCAGCACATTTATTTTTCAACATAGTCTCCTCCTACGTTTACACACTTAGTCCAGCGGTCGTGGAGCATACGGATCTTGGACCTCCAGAAAGTGTCCACAGATTGATAAGTCTGTGGCCTAAGATAGAAGGAGATGAGTTATACAGCTCGTGTTACATGGACATGCAGTTCAACTCTTTGAGTGATTATGCAGAAAGTTTGAAGTTAATAACTCATCTCTTTCTACCTTAGGCCACACACTTATCATTCACCTCTGAGTTATTAACTTCAAACTTTCTGCATAATCACTCAGAGTTGAACTGCATGTTGAAAAATTGACTCCTTCTACCTTAGGCCATGAACTTATCAATCAGCCCTTGTATGTTAAACTCCATCTGCCATTTCTCCACAACATACATATATATATATCATATTACATCCTTTGTCAGTCTTCTGTACCATCCACAACACCAATCTTTATATTATCTGCTAAATTATTAACCTATTCATCGTTTTAGATCCATCCCTCTATTATTGATCATACATATTCTGTGTCATTACTCGCCTCTATGTTCTGTGGAGGAGCATCTGTCAGGAGTTGCATCTGGATGCACTTCCCACAGATACAGTCAACAAGGAAACCGTGAGAATCCCTGACATCCCACATCATGCAGGAGAAACATTTCACTGCCATAATTACTATCCTGCCAAGTTATCAATCTGTCTGATTAAATGTTGTGATTTGGAAAGTTACAAAAAATTGAACAAGGGAATTAGAAGGCATGGATATACGTCGCACATCTGTTTGCCTGTGACAGTGACACTAAAGGTGTTCTTTCTAGGCACCAGGGCTCCATCCCATTTTAACACCAGTCCTGAATAAGCAAGCATTGTTTGTCTTTAAATTTCACCGCCTGACCAAAATCACCATGAAATGCATTGGGATCCAAGGAAGTAAAGCACTTTATTGTCAAGATTTTTGATTTTTTATTATGTAAGACAGTAGGAAGAAGAAAGGTCTTGTTGATCACAACAATAATATCTTGGCTCTCCGTGGCCCCTCACTTCTTTTAACCTCTCTGTCACTGCAACTGAAGACTAACTTTTCTGTGATCAATTAACCACTGTTATCGGTACCATTTCCCAACAGAAGACTCCTGTCTCCCTATGTCTTGCTTCGATTGCTAGCTTGGAAGCTTGTTAGATGATGTAGTTGAAAAATTAGTAGAAATTTTGATGCGCACTCAAAACCAGCCATAATTCGCATCAGTTCAGAATCCAGTAGCCGCCACCGAGGGGTAACTTTCTGCACTACAACTATCCAACAAGTAAAAGTAAGTGTGTGTGTGTGTGTTCATTCGTTTGTTCCTTTATCTCATCCACCAAAAATGGAACTTCCCAGGGGCCAACCGCTTTAATTCCCATCTCCATTCCCATTCTGACATTTCAATCCGTAGCTTCCTCTTTTGCTAGAAAGAAGCCACTCTCAGACGGAGGAGCAACACTTCATATTCCATCCAGACAGCCTCTAACCTAATAGAATGAATATCGATTTCTCCTTTTGGTAATTTTTTTTGATCCCCATTCCCTCTTGTTCTATTCCCACCTCTGACCTCTTAAGTCTTCTCTTCACCTGCTTATTACTTGCTCCTGGTGCCCTTCCTTCTTCCCTTTCTCCCATGGTCCACTCTCCTCTCCTGTCAGATTCCTCCTTCTGCAGCCCTTTACCTTTCCTATCCTCCTGATTTTACCTATCACCTTCCAGCTAGTCCTCCTTCCCCTACTCCCCACCTTTTAATTCTGTTGGCTTCCCCCTTCCTTTCCAGTCCTGAAGAAGGGCCTCGGCCCAGAACATCGACTGTTTATTCATTTTTGTGGATGCTGCCTGACCTGCTGAGTTTCTCAAGCTTTTTGTGTGCGTTGCTCATTATCCCATTTTCTTAAGTTAATTAATTCACAGCATCAATTCTTAAATATGTTACTGTGAAAGGAAATATTCCTTCCCCTTCACGGTGACAATGAAGGTTGATTGAACGTGGCTGGTTTTATCTGCTGATTATAATGTCATGCTCACCAATCTTATTAAAGTCCATGGTACAGGCTGCAACATTTCTAGAATTAATAGAAAATGATTTGAGACTGGTATCCCTGAGGGCAAAATGTTTTAAGCAGGATAACCTTTAAAACAACCCAATTTTACAGAAGATAAAGCATTACTCACCGTGTTAAACAGCAGTCTCAACAGTTCAAAGATCAGCAGGACATCAGCCCCATGTCGATCACTGTGTTTCTGCAGATCTGATATCTTTTTGTATCATCGAGTTCTTCTTCTGGTGCTGTTGGATTATCTTCAATTATATTGATTTTACCTATAATTTATTCTTCATAGATTAATGAACAACACTGGCTGATATAAGAGAGTGCAAAGATATGTCCAAAGTTACAAAGATCACTAATATAGTAATTAAGGAGAAAGTGTTTCCACTGGCAGAACAGTCAGTGACAAGTGGTTATTAGATGAAGATATTTGATAAATTAGCTAGAGGAGAGAATTTTCTTCAGATGATGGATTACTTTGATCTTTGGTATTTATGCTGTATTAAGTATATAAAGCTGATGGTAAATTCATGATCAGCAAACCTAACCCATCGTTTCCTGAACGATGTCGGCTTTGTAGACAAGGACGTGACACATCTTGCTGGGTCTTGATCTGGAATATTGACAATTCTCTGTCTCCATAGATGCTGCCCGACCCACTGAGTTCTTCTAGCAGTTTGCTATCTGTTCCAGATCCCATCATCTGTATCTTCATTACATCATGTTAGATAGTCTGTGGGGTGGAGGGGGGAGGTGACTGACTCCTAGGCGAATGAAGTATCAGTACCAGTTCGTGGCAGCATGGTGGACAGAGGAGAGGGGGTGGTGAACGAGATTCACAAAGCAGTAGCGGTAAGGAGGACAGGAAATAGAGAGCAAAATAGTGAGGCAGAGTTCATGATGGTGGATGGGAAGGAGCTGTTTTTAAAACATAGAATCAGCACTTTCAGGGTCCTGTATTGCTCCTTGATGGTAGTAATGAGAAAGGGGCACATCCTGGATGATGAAGGTCCTTAGTGATGGATACCGCCTTCTTGAGGCATCACTTTTTGAAGATGTCATTTAAGATAATGACCATAAATCTATGTATTTTAAAGTGATTATGAGAAAGGGTAAGGATGTACCAGGAATAAAGCTCTCAAGCTCAGGGTAGGCAAAATCTATGATTGGAAAGCATCCACCCATAGAATTCAGGGCAAATTGGCAAAATGATACTTGGTAATTAACTTGGTAATGGGAGTTATCAAAATTAACTTTGTAATAAGAGACAAAGGGTGCTCAAGATTGTTTAATGTTATTTCCAGTACACAAGGGAAAAGGAGAGAAAAATCATTGTTACTCAGAATACGGTGCAGCACAAAAAAAAAACAAAATAAGATAAAGAACAATCATAAAAAATATGCAATAAATATAAATACATGAATGCCTTGCATACATAGATTGATGATATGTCCATAAAGTGATGCTAGGTACAGGAATATCTGTACATAAGGTGATTGACAGAAAGCGATAAAGTAGTGGTGGTTTTACCTAGAAAGCGATAAAGTAGTGTGTGTGTTCATTCGTTCGTTCCTTTATCCCATCCACCAAAAGTGGAACTTCCCAGGGGCCAACCGCTTTAATTCCCATTAAAGGGGGTGGGTTAGTGGGTGGAGGTGTTAATCAGCTTTATGGATTGTTGTAAGTAACTGATTTTGTATTCTGCTGCAGATACTATGTAGCCCTCTCCCTGATGGGAGTGGGACAAACAGCCCATGAGCAGTGTGGGTGGAATCCTCGATTATGTTGCTAGTTTTCTTCCCCCAGCACTATTCTGAATATACTGTATGTCTTTGGCTGGCAAGCTAGTGCCAGCGCTGAGTTGTGCAGTTGCAACTTCTCGTCGTACAGCCTTGTGAATCTTCTATTCCATACGGTGTTGCAGCATGCTAAGATACTCTCTGCTGTGCATCTGTAGAATGACCTGAGTGTAGATGTGCACAGCTCCCCTCAGCCTCCTCAGAAAGTAGAGGTTCTTGAAATTGTATGTCTGTGGCTGGCAATGTCTCACAAGGATCACTGTTGGATCCTTGCAGTTTGCAATATGTTGTGAATGTCTGGGATGAGTACTTGAGATCAGTCAGCTTGTGAACGAAATGATTGGTGGAGTTTTTGGTGGCTAGGATGTGTACTGTGAATGGTATTGTCCTAGGGAGTAATGAAGAATAGAAAGAGCTTGATTCCATAAGCCACTGAAGGTGACAACACAGTTCAATAATGTGGTCAAGAAGGCATATGAAATACTGGTCTTCATTCATCAGGCATCAAATGTAGAAATAAGGAGATTAGGCTCCAGCTCTACAAAACCTCAGTCACTAGAGTGTGACGTGCAGTCCTGATCATCATGCTATCGGAAGCATGTCATAGTGCAGGAGAAAGTGCAGAGGAGATTCACAAGACTGAAGAAGCTAGATCTGTTCTCCCAGGCATTTTGTCCCTATTTGTCTCTGTTGTCCCACAGACCTTGGTCAACAAACTCCTACTCCTTGGTCTAAATACACCACTGCAAAACTGGGTGTTGGAGTTCCTAACCAACAGACCTCAGTGAGGTAGGGTACACAAATGCTCCTCCCTCACTATCATCCACAGCAGGGGTGCCCCGCAGGGCTGTGTGAGGTGCTATCACTGTACACTCTGCTCACACATGACTGTATGGTCAAACACTCAAGTAGTCACATAATCAGGTTTGTTGATGACACAGTGGTAGGTCTCATCACCAATAATGTTGAGACAACCTACCGAGAGTAGGTGGAAGGGACAAACTCTCATGGTCCCAGAACACATCTTACATAATTAAGGAAGCTCGGCACTGCCTCTACTTTATGAGGAGGCTCAATAGAACTGGCTGGTGCCCGTCTATATTCGCACCCTTCGAAAGATGTGCAGTAGAGAGCATCCTAACACGCTGCATCATCGTGTGGTACAAAAACTGCACTGAAACAGACAGTCCAAACTTCCCAATGTTTCACCAGCATCAGCCTGCCCACCATCAAGGACATGTATACTAAAAGGTGCTAGATAAGTGCCAGTAACATCATGAAAGATGCAATCCACCCTGCTCATGGAATGCTTGTCCCATTCCCATCAGGAAAGTGTCTACAGCAGGACCACCAGACTCAAAAACAATTACTTTCCCCAAACAGTAAGGCCTCCACCCTCTAATCCACTCCTCCACAGCCCTAACTGCAACTACTTTATCACTTCCTGTCAGAGTTGTCTTATGTACAGAAACTCTGCTTAGTGTCATTTTAATGGACATAACAATCCATTGATGTATATAAGCTATCTTAGGTCTTATTTTTATATCTATTGTGATTTTTTATTATTGGGTTCTTTATCTCATGTTTTTTTGTGCTGCACCAGGGTAGCTATTATTTCATCCCCCTTTACACTTGGGTACTGGAAATAATAGTAAGCAATCTTGAATTAAACAATGTTGGGGATTGGAAGAGATTAAGAAGTGACATGTTGAAGTATATAAAATTATGAATGGCGTGTATGGTACAGACTATAGGAAACTTTTCCCTATATGAAAGGTGGATAAAACTAGAGAACATAGAGCTAGCATAAGGCTAGGACAGGAAAGGTCCTCCTTCATCCAGAGTGTGGGGAATACCTGGAATTCCCTGCCTGCGAGAGTGGTTGAAGGGGGCCATTGACAGCATCTAAGAAGGTCGAATCACTTAGGCATAGAAGGTTATGGGCCAAGCACTGGAATATGGGATTAACATAGAAGGGTGCCCTTTGGTCAATGTGGATGTAATTGGCCAATTGTCTTGCTTTCATGCTGCATGACTTTCTGAATCTGTGACTTGCAAGTACGTGCTCAGTTACTGGTATCGGTCAACATGGTTCCAGCACACAAAATTGTGGATGACATTGCCGGTTGATTTAACATGCTAAAACTAGTCATTGGATGAAGCATTTGCCATATCAGAGAAGATTAAGTAAACTGAGTCTGTATCTTCTAGAGTTTAGGAGAATGAGAGATTAGGTTCGGGTTAGTAGATTGTAGGCATTCTATTTTGGCACTGGGAATGTAGTGACACGAGTGCTGCATAGCACAATCCTCGCTGTTTGTTTTGACGGAAACAACACATTCCACTGTATGTTTCAATGTATATGTGACAGCTAAAACTAATCTCCTTAACAGATTAAAGAGATTAGTTTATTTGTCACATATACATTGAAACATAAAATGGAGTGTGTTGCTTGTGTCAAATCAAATCAAGATTCCATTGAAACTCTCAAAATCCTTACAGGCTCAACACGGGTAATTGCAGGAAGGACGCTTTCCCTGGCTGAGCTGTCTAAAACCAAGAATTGGTGTTAAGCCATTTATGACTCAGTAGAGGAGAATTTTCTTCAGAGGATGCTGAACTGAGAATTCTCTACCCTGAGGGCCGAGGAGGATCAGACATTAAGTTTATTCAAAGTGAAGGGATTTGGATTTCTGGAGGAAAACAATACAGTAGTGGTGCAGGAGAATGATGCTGAGGTAGTTATTGATGAAAATATGGAATCAAAGGGGTGAATCTCTGTTTTTCGCTCTAGCATCCTAAGCTATCAAGGTGAATCAGGAGCAAATTGTAGGAGGGCGGGGGGGGGGGGGGGCAGCACACCAGCACAATGATTAGCGTAGCATTATTACAGCGCCAGCATCTTGAGCTCTTTTCTGCCGTTGTCTGTCAGGAGTTTGCACATTCTCCCTATGACTGTGTGGGTTTCCTCACTTTGGTACCTCAGTTGCCTCCTACCTTCCAAAGACCTATGGGTTAGTCAGTTCATTGGTCACATCGGTGTAAGTCGGCGGCCCAGGCACATTGGAACAGAGGAGCCTACAACTGCACTGTCTTTCTTAATAAATTGAAAAAGAAATTCCGCTGAAGGGTCGGTTTCGGCAGGAAAAGGACATCCACTCTTCAAAGGAAGTACGAACTATTTTAATGTCAATTACATATTTTAATAAAGATTGCAAATACATTCAATTTCTAGGCCACAATGATTTGGCACGCCCTATGGATAAGAATAGCGGAAGCAGAATTATGTTAACTTTGAACAGAAGATTGGAAGGAAAACAGGGTTGCAATTAACCAGATTGTTATTTTAAAAAGCTAGCACAGAGACGGTGGGTAAATCAGCACCTCTTCAGCTGTGCATTTTCTTGGCTTTCTGGGATCAATTTTTTTTTTGCTCAGTTTTAATGTAGGTAAACGTTCGAACTTCCGTTTTGAGGTGATTTCAATTATATACTTAAACTGGTTAAGAGATCAACCTCCTTTAAACTGCCTAGTTACAAGTTATAAAGATGAGAAAATCTACAGATGCTGAAATCGAAGCAAAGTGCACAGAATGCTGGAGGAACTCAGCAGGCCAGGCAGCATCAATAGAAATAACTAAACAGTCCTGATGAAGGGTCTCGGCCCAAAATGTCAATTGTTTACTCTTTTCCAATCTGGTGTTAGTTATAAACTGAACACATTTTGCTATACTGAATGAGGTCCAATACAACACGTTTGTTTATTTATTTATCTATCTAATTTATTTATTTATCTACCTATCTATTTATTTATTTATTTATTAACATGCAGCGTGGAATAGGCCTTTCCAGCCCTTCAATCTATGCCACCCAGTAAACCTCAGTTTAATCTTAACTTAATCATTGGACTGGGGGAGGAAACCAGAGCACCCGGAGGAAACCCACATGTTCATGGGGAGAATGTATAAAATTCTTACAGGCAGCAGTGGGAATTGAACCCTGATCATCTGCACTGTAGAACATTGTGCTCACCACTATGCTACCATGCCACCCCATCTTGCCTCCGTGGCCTTTACCCAATTTTATAATTATAATCAGTCCATTAAAAAAAACACCAATTATATTTCCAGATTCATTTGAAAGTCAAAAGGATTTTATGTAGTTAATGCCTGGCATAAACCAAAATTGTTAAACGGGATCTAATCTCAACTTCAGCAATACCAGATATTCCCTTGCAAGGACATACTTATCTTTCTTTATTGAGTTACCAGAGGCTATGTGAGGTGTGATAAGGGATCTGGTCAAAATATTTTAGATTCTAGGTGCATATTACACTTTATACATTTGCTTAGTTCTATTCTATGTATTGAATCTACATAATTTTCAAGTTTTTTTAAAACAGCCCTAAAAAAGCATTTATTCTGTTTTATATCAGTGATTAGAATGATCTTGTCTTTAATGAATTATTTACTAATTTATTTCCACTTACCAATTCATGGCATGCCTGTTTTATTGATAGAATTTGATTATTTTTTTCCGTAGCTTCCAAGCTATCAATGAAAAACATAAATCTTACCACCCAATTTTACTATAAACCAAATAAGATAAATCGTTCAACACCCAAGGCTGCAAATGATATTGCTAAACTAATCCATGCAAACTCATCCAATTACAATCAATATGTCTAATTTATTTGTCTTTCTAATTTTACTACTTGACGACCAAAATATTCTTGCTGTTTGGCTGAATTTAAGTGTAACATTAATTTTTAGCTATAAAGGTGGATGATATGCAAGAAATAGGTCATGTGGAAGTCTCTGAGGTGCTATATTGTCTCCTGTCTGGCTTTTTGTTAACTTTCTTGAATATTGTCCTCTGCTTACTAGAAGACATAGCAATAGCAGGTTTTTCTTCATACAAGACTCCTGAACGTACAGAAGAAATCTGTTAAATCCGCCTTTCCTGAGCTCTAATTAACTGGCAATACGAACAAAAATCTCAGACCTAAAATCTTTTTTTTAACTTTTTTCTTTCTCAGGATGTGGTCATTGTTAACATCACGATCAAGGTTAATTCATATTTGTAGTTATGCGTGATAGTGTACATTCATGTTATGTGTAGTTTTTCACCAATTTGATTGTACTGCTTTGTTTTACTGTGAATGTCTGCAAAAATATGAATCTCAGAATAATGCATGGTGATATATACAGTACGTACTTTAATAATAAACTTACTTTGAACTTTCAGCATTGTTAGGTCACAAATAGGTCAGTGGCTAAAGATGGCAGATATCTTTTCCTGAATGGTAGTAATGCATCAGTCATTTTTTTGCATAATTGCTATTACTGGTTTTACATTTAAACCATTGCCAATCCAATTGGTTTCAGTTCCCTTCAATATTTTAAACCATGTGATATCTATCTCTCTCATCATATTGCCTTTGAATCTGCATTTCTCACTGTCTGTCAAAAATGTTGAAATTTTCACTGGTAGTTCGACATACATCTGGCAGAAATTTAAACTAAGATTTTCTACTCTTTGGCCTATTAAAATCACAATAAACAAATGAGAATCCATATGAGTAATCAGGAACATGCAATGCAGAGATAAACACACATATTTCTTCTTTATATCTGAATATATAATTTGTTCATTTTGCATGCAACATATTTTAATAAAAGTAATTGAAAAGATACCCCAGATTTCCATAGATGTAACCTGACCTATTACGTTGCTGCAGCATTTTCTGGTTTTATATATTTTATAAGCATACTCTTGTGGAGTTTTTCTAATTGTTAATGTGAATCAAATTGATGCCATAAAAAGAACATTCAAAGAAGCAGAAAATGTAATGTGACTTCCAGTGGAGGAGGAAATTACTTCAAAGTCATTCACCAACAAAAACGTCACATTGTCTTCTATTAGGCTTAAAATTCTAGTGTAATTTTATATACATTTTGAAGCAGGTATTCCTGCTGGGTAAGAAATGCATTTTTGGTCACATGCTAAGTAGATCTTTGTGGATTATTTTTGAAATTCACTTTTCATTGAAGCCTTGTGCACAGAACTAGGACGTCAGTCATATTTGAATGTTAATTGCACTTGCTAAATCAAAAATCACTTGTGTGCAAAATTGGGCTATGTTTGCCTTAAGAGATTATAGATGTGGTTTGTCACACTTCTAACACCTGAGCATTTCACGGGATGCAGCTGCTTGCCAGACGTGGAAGGTGGGCCAGCAGAGCCGGGATATATCCCATTCCCCACATTCCCACTCCCGAGCTATGAAACAGGTTAGCAGTGCCGCTAATCATAGGCTGGCTCCAAGGCAACACAGCGGCAGCCTATCGCACTGGTGCACGATGCTGCAAGCTGTGGTTGCCTGTAATAGTCCAGTAATCATGCATTCAATTAATTCTAAATCCTGATGGCCTGGCATCTGAGTCATTCATTTGCCAAGAATGTGAGCAGGGATCCAGGATGAAAAAGGAAAGTGCAGTCAGAGACGGTGGTGATGGTCCAGGTGTAGACTTCAGCTCATTTTTACCGCATAGATAGTTTTGTGGCCAGACCCATCATCTAGAATGCTTGCATATTTCCCATTGCCTAGGAATTGAGTGGATGTACTGGAAAATATATAATACTGTGTGGCATTTTTTTTTAACAAGTGAAATAGTTGTTTGGATACTAAAAGGAGTTAGATCAAATCATCTAAAAATCTGCTAACCTGGCACAACCAAAATCCCAAGAGTGCTAAGTTATTGAAGTAGCAGAAAGGACTCTAACAGCATTTGTAAATAGATATAAATTACAGTGCACGTTCTTTACTTTAAATATATCTGTATTCCAGCTGGGTGAATAAACACTTCAGTTTGCCTGTAGTTCATTGCTTTCATTGTGAAATACCATAACATCTATAGTAATTTAAATGGGGAGATCATATGTCACAGCTGTCTGAAATAGATTATGATATTAATTAATTTAATTTGAAGGCCTTGCAATAGACAATAGGAAATAGTTAGAATGGATTGCAACAAGAAGTGCACAGTCAGGCAAAATTTCAGCAAATTTATGCACAGGCTTCAAAATAGTTGCTGGGCATGTTTTTTGCATGATCTATGAACTTCATAAAAAGGTGCAATTGGGCCCAATTTTTTTTGGCAGGGTTGTTTGAATATCAAATCCAATATCCAATTCAAGTGTCACTATTTGCTTAATCAAGGACATATATGAGTGATTGTGATCAAGGAGAAGGGTGGACTTTTGCCAAGGTTTGTTTCTGCAGGTGTGAGCTGTAGCTTCCTACATCATTTTGCATTAAACCACGCTTAATTTTACTCATGGACATTGGATGTTGGAAGAAGGAATGCAGAGTAATGAGAGAATCGTTTGCCATCTCTTGATAATGACTGAATTTGGCTTGTTTTGAAACTTCCATCAATGGAGGAGCCTGAGAAAGACCCGTTTCATCTTCAGCCTTTCAGCCTCACCCTGAAACGTTAGAGTTCAGATTAATGAATCCCATTTAACTATAAGGAAATGACTTTTGGGTTAACCTTATTTTGTATGTTTTTGTCAATTATATTAAGATTGCAATTTCAACCATGCAAATCCCTACTATCTCAAAACAGAGCAAACATTGGTACATTATTGACCAGCAATGCCTTGTATAATAATGTATCAACTGGAGTATTCAATGCACTCAACACTTTTGTACACTATGGTTTTTCAGAATGAAATAAATCCCACAAAACTAAATAACTGTTTATACAGATTAACTTAATTATTGCAGAGAGACCTGTGCATGGTTGGAAATTTAACTAATAATTTAATTCATTCAGTCTCTCAGTATTCTTGTCCATCAAACTCTACATCACAATTTATACCTAATATCTCTGAACTGTGAGCTTCAGGCATCAATAGTTTCTATCTCTTCTCCTGGGTCTTAGACACACTTGATCTGGCAAGCTGTTCTATCATTGCATTAATATCAAACAGTCCTCTGCGGGAATGGGACCCATTCTCGAGGTTCCACGAGTGGCAGTTATTCGACATGCCAAGGGTTTTGCCTGAGAGTCTTGATAATGTTCGGAAGCCTAGGATCTCGGGGCTCTGGAGACAGGCGGATCGAGGGTCGGTGTCACAGCAGGAGACTCGTGTGTCATCCGGGAGGCTGGAAGATCTTTCGCTGTGTGCCTGAAGACTCAAAGTCTTTGTGATCTTCGGACACAGAGCTTGGAAAAAGCAACAAAACGGACTTTTAACATCGTAATCCAGCGGGTTGTTGTTATGTCTCCCACTCGCTGTGAAAATGGGCGATATCCGCCCCTACCCCCGCCAGGGAGAGAGAGAACCTGTGGTTTGTCGAATGTCAGATGATATGCGAAGCCTTTGGGGTAACTTCGGTCTGTGTCTTTGCTATTGATTAGCACGTGCTTGGGCTTAGTGATGGTACCGATGCGCGTTTTTTTTTGCTGGTGGGGGGAGGAAGGTATTGTTGCTTGCTGCCGCTTATGCAGGGAAGGGGAACTGGGGGGGGGTACTTTGGGGTTCTCACGTTTGTCTGTCATTCATTCTTTGGGGCACTTCACCGTTTTTGTGGATGTTTGTGAAGAAAAAAGCATTTCAGGATGTGTATTGTATACATTTCTCTGACATTAAATTCAACCATTGAACCTTCAATTATCATCTCCTTAACAGGAAACATACTTATATTTGCTATCAACCATCGATGACTTCTAGTTCTAATCTCACCCAGCCTGAGGGGAAAAAGCCTACATGCATTCACCCTATTCATACCCCTCATAATTTTGTATACCTCTGTAATATCTCCCATTATCGTCCTGTGCTCCAGGGAATAAGTTCCTAACCTATTCAACCTTTCCCTATAACTCAGATTCTCAAAACCGGCAAAATCCTTATACATTTTCTCTTCACATCTGCAGGCTTAGTGATACCTTTCGTCTAGATCCAGCCCATGTTTCCCTGCCTGACTCATGGACCTTATTTTTTTTCTTACATCCAAAAGGAGTAAAGATTTTTATGTTGTGTCTCTGTCGCAAGGTATGAGCATTAAAGAGGGGAAATGAGGGAGAGTATTGCCGAACACTAAGATTGTATGCATCATTGTTTTATATACATTTTTTGGTCTATACTTCTCCAGCATGCAAATATTTTAGACTGCAAAATATTTTGAGGGCCCATGATATATGGGTTGCCTAGAGCATAGTTTTCTAGTTGCTAAATTACAACTGAACTGGAAATAAAAACAACAACAAAAGAAAAGCTGTAGATGCTGATAATCTAAGGTAAAAACTGGAAACTCTTGAAATACTTTGCAGGTCAGGCTGGTCACTTCATCTAAGCAATTATTGCTGTTTCTCTTCCCACAGATGTGGCCTCAGACTGATGGGTATGTTTTTGTTTTCTTTTAATACTGTATATAACTGAAACTGGTCTTAATTTCATTTGATAATTCTTTCATGGATTAAAACTTATTCCTGATCAGTGTTACTGAAGGAACTTGAGATTCTATGACAGCTAACCTGAAAACATGGTCCATCTTTTTCAATGTTGTTTTCTTATTGTCTGCTTCATATTAACACAAAACTTGGCCATCAATCTGCATATCCCGACCCCAGAGTGTAACCATCTTTCCGGTACTGTGCCTGCTGTACGGTTTCCATTGGTTATGGAATGCTCTTGCCACAACCTTCAGTGTCTCAACTTTCCCAAGTAATGCCATGCATGTTCAGACCAACTCCGGTTACATACACAAGAACATGCCACCTTACATGTGGTAAATAGTTTCAAATGTTATGCCTTTCGTTTTGAAAATATTGGAAAGGCACATAGTATCTTTATCTTCATTAAATCCCAACTGTTGTCACAATGACTTCATTTGTGGATTTGATAAATTTAACATTTTAAAATTCTAACTCAATTAATCAGAATCAGGTATATTAATCACCAGCATGTGTCATGAAATTTATTAGCTTAGCAGCTGCAGTTTAATGCGATACATAACATAGAAAAAAACAAAATAAAATAATATTAATAAATAAGTAAATCAATTACATATACATATATTGAACAGATTAAAACTCATCCAAAAAACAGAAATAATATATATTTAAAAAGTGAGGTAGTGCCCAGGATTCAATGTCCATTTAGAAATTGGATGGCAGAGGGGAAGAAGCTGTTCCTGAATCGTTGAGTGTGTGCCTTCAGGCTTCTGTACCTCCTACCTGATGGTGACAGTGAGAAAAGGGCATGCCCTGGGTGCTGGGGGTCCTTAATAATGGACACTGACTTTAGGTCCTCAGAGATCTTGACACCCAGGAACTGGAAGCCGCTCACTCTCTCCACTTCTGATCCCTCTATGAGGATTGGAATGTGTTTCTTCATCTAACCCTTCCTGAAGTCCACAATCAGCTCTCTCGTCTTACTGATGTTCAGTGCAGGTTGTTGCTACGACACCACTCCACTAGTTGGCATATCTCGCTCCTGTACACCCTCTTGTCACCATCTGAGATCCTACCAACAATAGTTGTATCATCTGCAAATTTATGGATGGTATTTGAGCTATGCCTAGACACACAGTCATGTGTATATAGAGAGTAGAGCAGTGGGCTAAGCACGCACCCTTGAGGTACACCACTGTTGATTGTCAATGAGGAGGAGATGTTATCACAAATCCGCACAGCTTGTGGTCTTCCAGTTCGGAAGTCAATTTCCCTCTCTGCAAATAGGCAACATGCTGTTTCCAGGGAAGTTTAGTTTACTTTGCTGCAGGAATTTCAGTTGTACTGCCCTCTGCCAAGCATGGTGTGAATCTTGTTGGAAACTTTTACCTACTGTAGTTTCACCATTCCTTGTCTATTACTTCCACAAGCACCAGTCCCCAGTGTGACAATAGTTCGTGGGTTGAATTAGTATTGGTGCAAGTACCATAATTCACATTGGACAAGTCTGACAACAGAAATTCTTCAATTGCAGGCAATTTATTCTAACTGAACAGCAGTACTTACTGCAACAAAATATTAATATCATATTGGCAGTACAGTAAAACTCCAATAACTTGGAGCTTTCAACTTTGGTCACACCAACCAGATTGATTTTCTGAGCTGTTGGGTTAGGGTTTCTCAACCGGGTTTTGGCAGAACCTTCGTGTTCCGTGAGAGGTCAGGAGGAGTTCTGTGAGAGATTGTGATTTGAACTTTGGGGATCACATGACGCTAGGGCTCACAGTAGTGGGCAATGACTGAGCAGCCTCATTAGCAATCTCAGCCCAGTGTGGCAGTAGGACCATGTTTATTTGGTTGAGTCCATTCTCAGTATTTGATGTGAGATAGGGGAGGCTGTTGATAATTGATGAGCACCGTATTGCACAGAGAGGAGGACGGTAGGCTGATAACCGGTGAGCACTGTATTGCACGGAGAGGAGGACAGTAGGCTGATAACCGGTGAGCACTGTATTGCACGGAGAAGAGGACGGTAGGCTGATAACCAGTGAGCACTATATTGAACAGAGAGGAGGACGGTAGGCTGGTGAGGAGCATGAAGTGCAATTTCTGAGCGTTGAATGGACTCGCCCAACTTGGGCTGTGATGTCAGCCTCTCCCTCCCGAATTACCTCCTCCAACTTCCCCTTACACCCTGCCGACTGACTTACTGGAGCAAACAAACTATCAATGTAGTAGAAATTTGGATGAATTTTTAATTCTAAAGATGGTCCAGTGTGGAGATTTTTGAAGAGGAGATGTGAGATGGAAGAGGGTGATCCTGGGCCTAGGATGGACAATTCTGATATGGTTGCTATCTTCTGAGTCATTTCAGTGCACAAGGGCAACAACGGACACAAAAGCAGTCTGTCTTTATAATGAAAGCTACTTATCAATGGGTTTTACATGGACTGGGGACCAAAGTTGTCCTATTCCATTGTGCCCAGTCTGTGGCAAGCAACTTACTGATGTAGGAATGTCCCAGCAGAAAAGACATTTCACTACAAATCACAGCCATATGACTCGTAACTGCTAATTATTTTGAAAGACTATTGGAATCTCAAAACAGATTAAAATAATGCCACACTCAGTAAAAAGAATTGGGAAGCAAGTTATTTAGTAGGTGTTTAGTCAGCGAATGTTTAACAAATTTGTGTGAAAACCTGAACAAAGAGCACACGAGTCTCCTGTTACATACAGAAGTCTGGTTGCTTAGCAGAGGAAGGGTTCTCAACAAGGTGTATGAGCTGAAAGGTGAATTGCAGCAGTACTTTCAAGAAAATAGTAGGCCCGATTTTGCGGAGTGCTTTGAAAATGACGAAGGGCTGCAGAAACAAGTCTACTTAGCAGACATTTTTCATCATATGAACCAATTGAACAAGTCTCTGCAAGGCCCTGGAGAACTTTAAGTGACAAGGTTCTTGGATTTGAAAGGAAACAGAGTCTTTGAAAAATTCATATTGCAAAAGGAAATTTTGAAATGTTTCCACTGCTGCTTGGGCTTGAGTGTGAGGAAGGGTATTAGAAAGTCTCAAGTCTTATTAAAAACTATCTGGAAGAACTGCAGCACAAAACTGAACAGGACTTTCCTCCCTTTTATTTTTAGATTATTATATCTGCATCTTACTGATCACACTAACATACTGTGACCAGTAGATATAATAATTTTTATGCAGGGTTTCCCTGAGACCTGAAAATTATTTCAAGGTTTCTTCTAGGGCAAAAGGATGAGAAAGGCTGTGTTAATTATTATATTTATTAGTATCTCAGACACTACAAATTTACCTGTTTTCCATAAAGTTTCCAAGGAAATAAACTAACTGCTTCTTTGAGCATCTCCACTCCATCTGCTGAAAGTGGAACTTCCCTGTGGCCAAGCATTTTAATTCCGATTCCCTTTCTAACATGTCAGTGAATGGCTCTTGTGCCAAGACAAGACCACCCTCAAGGTGGAGAGGCAATACCTTATATTCCATTTGGGTAGCCTCCAACTTGATTGCATGAATATTGATTTCTCTTTCCAGTTTAAAAAATCCCTCCCTCTCCACTTTTTACTCTGGCCTTTTACCTCTTCTCACCTGTCTAACACCTCCCATTGGGTTCCCTCCTTCTTCCCTTTCTCCTATGGTCAACCCTCCTCGATTATCAGAACTATTCCTCTCTAGCCCTGTATCTTTCCCACTCATCTGGGTTAACCTATCACCTTCTCGCTATTCTCCTTCTCCTCCCCCCAAGATTTTTATTCTGGCATCTTCCCCCTTCTTTTTCAGTCCTGAAGAAAGGTCTCGGCTCAAAACATCAATGGTCTATTCATTTCCATAGATGCTGACTGACTTGAGCTTCTCCAGCATTTTATTGTGTGTTACTTTGGATTTCCAGCATCTACAGACTTTCTCATGTTTAGAACTTTCCAGTGAACCTGATAAGGTTGAAGGGTAACATGCACAAAATAATGGAGGAACAGCATTTCAAGCAACATCTATGGAAAGTAATAAATAATAACCTGCTTGTGGATTACCAGAGATCAGCAGGTAGAGGACTATGTAGAAGGGGAAAGATTGATTGATCTTTGAGTAGGGTAAAAGGTCAGCACAACATTGTGGACCAAATGGCCTGTGCTTTATATTCTATCGTACATTCAATTCTTAAAGATACACTTATATACAATATTTTGCGCCAAAACTCTGATGTATGTGTGTGAGCTGTATTATCAGTACTTCAAACATGAAGCAATAAATGCAGTGAAAAGCATCAAACGGAGTTGCTTTACCATCAACAGAGAATGGATTAAGACCTTGTGAGTCGCTTAGTAGCAGCTTTACTTAGTGCATCAGATAGTTGAAAGATACACTGACCCAGTGATTTAGTGAACAGCTTGCTGTGTGGCATGAATTCTAGTTCAGGCAAACGAGAGCAATAAACTGGTGCTACACTGATGTTGTAACAATGGGTGTGCTCTTGAAAATTTACATTTCCCACCAGTACAAAACATTTTCAGTACAAAAAATATGCCACTTGGTACTGAGATCAGTCAGAGCTCAGGAGGGGGTAAATCTGGAGGAAGTTGAAGGGTCAAGCAGTTGGGAAGATCAGAGAGAGTTCTGAAGGCTAAGGTCAGCGACAGAAGATGAAAAGGTAAGGGAAAGTTTCCTTAGTTATATTCCAATACATCACCACAGTGTGAAAACTTTGTTCTTCTGGGAGAATTACATCGCATTGTTTCCATCTGACGCAGAGACCACATGAAACACATGAGGGCCACTCACACAAGGATGCCCTTGGTCAAATTTACAGAATGACATGAAACGACTTGGACATGGTGGTGGGGGAAGGGGTTGTGGTGCAGGGGCAGAAAAAATCAATTATCAATTGTGCAATGAGGGGGAAAAGTAGCATTACTTCATTTGCTGGGAAGTAAACTTACTATTTCCCTAAATACTTAAATCTGCTGTAACTTTCTTGATCGACTCCCTGACAGTACTTACTAAAAAGTGCAGTTCATGACTCAATGTTGACCAGCTTTTATTTACCAGGTCTGGTAAATACATTTTGTCACGACAGCCTAGCAGCACCATGGTAGCATAGCAGTTAACATGACACTATTACAGCTCGAGGTGTCGGATTTCGCAGTTCAAATCCTATGTAGTCCGTCCATCCTCCCCGTGACTGTGTGGGTTTCCTCTGGGTGCTCCTGTTTCCTCTGGTTGGTAGGTTAACTGGTCGTTGTAAAATGTCCTGTGATGAGGCTAGCATGGGGGATGCTGGGACAGCGTGCCTCAAAGGACTGGAAGGGTTTACCCCGTGGTGTATCTTGAAATAAAGACGTTAATTAATTAATTAAGGCCACTTTATATGATCCCTACTGATATTTTCTGGTAATATGCAGAAGCATGTCTATTATTTGCTGACTATTCTAATATATCACTTTTTTTGTGAAATTCATAGCATTTTTTATTTCATGAATCAGAATCAGGTCTAATATCACTGGCATTAATTGTGATATTTGTTAACTTTGAAACAGCAGTACAATGCAATGCATAAAGAGAGAAAAAAAGCTGAATTACAGTATGCACATATACACTCATTCAGAAATTGGATGGCAGAAAGGAAGCAGCTGTTCCTGAATCACTGAGTGTGTGTCTTCAGGCTTCTGTGTCTCCTGCCTGATGGTACCAATGAGAAGAGGGCATGTACTGGGTGATGGGGGTCCTTAACGATTGACGCCACCTTTTTGAGGCACTGCTCCTTAAGGGTGTCCTGGATACTACAGAGCTGGTGCTTATGATGGAGCTGACTACTTTACAACTCTCCTAAACTTACTTTGATCCTGCGCAGTAGCCCTCCACCCCTATACCAGACGGTGATACAGTGATGCAGCTAGTAAGGATGTTCTCCACGATACATCTCTAGAAATTTGCAAGTGTCTTTAATGACATACAAAATCTCCTCAAACTTTTAAAGGAATATAGCTGCTGTCTTGCCTTCTTCGTTGATACGGTGGGTCCAGGTTCAGTCTTCAGAGATATTGACACACTGGAATTTGAAATTGCTCACTCTTTCCACTTCTGATGCTTCGATGAGGATTGTTGTATATTCTTTCATATTACTTGTTCTGAAATGCACAATCAGTTCTTTGGTCTTACTGATGTTGAATGCAAGGTTGTTGCTGTGACATCACTCAACGAGCTAATGTACCTGGTTTCTGCATGCCCTCCCGTCGCCATCTGAGATTCTGCCAGCGAGGGTTGCATCATCAGCAAGTTTATAGATGGCATTTGAACTGTGCCTAGCTGCATAATCATGGGGTTAGAGAGAGGAGAGCAGTGGTCTAAGCACACATCCCTGAGGTGGGCCAGTGTTGATCGTAAGGAATGTGGAGATATTACTTCCAATCCACAGAGATTGCGGACTTCCAGTTAGGAAGTCGAATATCCAGTTGCAGAGGGAGTTACAGAGGCCCAGGTTCTGCAGCTTTTCTATCCGAACTGTAGAATGTTGGTGTTAATCACTGAGCTGTAGTCAATAACCAGTATTCTGGCTTGGGTATTTGTATTGCCCAGGTGATCTAAGGCCGCGTGGAGAGCCAATAAGTTCACATCTGCTGTAGACCTATTGTAGTGATAGCCAAATTGCAGTTAGTCCAGGTCCTTGATGAGGCAAGAATTGATTCTAGCCATAACCGACCTTTCAAAGCATTTCATCACTGTAAATTGTGAATGCTACTGTACAATAGTCATTAAGGCAGTTCACCCTACTCTTCTTGGGCACTGGTATAATTGTTGTCCTTTTGAAATAGGTGGGAACTACTGACCGTAGCAATGAGAGATTGAAGTGTCTCTGAACACCCTTTCCAGTTGGTCATTGCAGGTCTTCAGAGCCCTACCAGGTACACCACTGGGGTCTGTCACCTGGCAAGGGTTCACCCTCGAGGGACAGTCTGATGTCAGCCTCCGAGATAGTGATCACACGCTTGCTGGGTGCTGCAGGGACCCTCAAAGCTGAAGTTTGAGTTTGCCTTTCAAAATGAATATAAAATGCAGTGAGCTCATCAGGGAGCGAGTACCTCAGCCATTCACGATGTTGCGTTTTGCTTTGTGGGAAGTAATGGTTTGCAAACCCTGCCAGAATTGATGTGTCTGATGTTGCCTCCAACCTTGCTCAGAATAGTTCCTTACCTCTCGAAATAGCCCTCTGCGAGTTCTGGTGATCTTGTACAGACTTGAATCCCACAGATCTAGCCCTCGGCAGACTATAAACCTTCTGGTTCATTGACACTTTTTGATTTGGTTATGTACAGTAAGATCTCATAGGCACACACTCATCCACTCAGGTTTTAATGAAGTCAGGTGACAGCTGTGGCGTATTCATTCAGACTCGAACATGAATTCCTGAATACAGTCCAGTCCACTGATTCAAAGCAGTCCAGTAAGCACTCCTTTGCTTCCCTTGTCCATATCTTCTTGCTCCTCACTACTGGTGCTGCAGTCTTCAGTCTCTGCCTATACTCAGGGAGTAGAAGTACAGCCAGGTGATCAGACTTACCAAAGTGTGGGCGTGGGGTAGCACAGTAAGCACGCTTGACGGTGGTGTAACAGTGGTCAAGTGCATTGTTCCTCTGGTACTATGTGATTTGTTTGTAATAATTATTTAGGGATCTTTTCAATCTGGTCTAGTTACAATCCCTCGAAATGATGGTGAAGGCATCAGGATGCGCTGTTTCCTGCCTGTTGATTACATTGCTCATTTCCTCTAGAGCCTGTTCATCACTAGCCTGACGTGGAATGGTCATTACTACCAAAATGATCGCTGAAATCTCCCGTGGCAGGTTGACACTTGACTATGAGCTGTTCCAGGTCTAGTGAGCAAGACAGGGATAGCACTGCTGTATTTGAACATCATAAGGAGGTGTTCATAAAGCACACTCCTCCTCCGCTGCCTTTGAACAACTCAGCTATCCTATCTTGGCAGTGCATTGTGAATCCATCAATCTGAATCACAGAGTTCAGAATGAAAGAAGTTAACTAACATTCTGAGAAACAAAAGACATGAGTGGTTGTAAAGTCCTTCTGGTACATCACCCCAGCTCTAGGATCCTCAATTTTATTTGCCAGAGTCTGTATGTTTGCCAGCGAGATGGTCGGTACTGGGAGTCGAAAGCCACACTTCTTTAAATGAACTACAAGTCCAGTCCTCTTCCACCATCTTCAAGGGGAAGCGTGCCAGCTCTGGAGACCAGAGTCCATTTGAGTTCGGTCGATTTTAAGTAGTGATAAATTTTTTAGTCACATTAAAATGATGTTAATAACTGCATAGATCTGATGTAGTTGTAGTTCTCAGCTGTAGCAGACTGAAAGTTGATGGCATCCATCAAAGCTGCTTGCATGAGTCACCTTCTTGGTGGCGTCTCGGAGTTATCTGTTCTTCTTCTGTCTGGGATTTGATTGGGCAACTAATTTTGACCATGAGTAATGGTCTGCACTGAAGACTTGGAGCGATTTCCTATATTATTTTATTCCTTTAAAAATAAACTTTTCATTCTTACATTAGCCTTACCAGTAAAAAAATGGATGAGTTCACTGTCAAAAGGTTATTGCTGCAGCATATCAGGCCACAACAAAATTTATACGATAAACCAAGAGGAGTCTGTTAAGTCTGCCTGAACAACCTGCACATACTTTGTTTGAGTTACCTTTCTCTCAAATATGAATCTGTCCATGCCACGATGGACTTCAATAGAAGTTAAAGAGCCCAGTGAACACACCCACTTGAAAATCTCTAGTCTGGGTTGTCTGCCCTTCTTATTGCCAGGCATAATCTCTGCTCTCATGTAGTGCAGATTCATTTTAATGAGAGGCTGATGCATCTTCAAAGGGACGAAACAACACCATAGTTAACTTTACCAGGTCACTGGTCAAAGGTCAGGCTGAGGCTATTTGCTGTCTGTACCCATAACCTTATACCTATCAAAAGAGAAATGATATGGAGTGGAAACGAATGGAGTGAATCCCTCACAGGACTGTGTTTTGATGAAGGGTGACTTTGGTTGTAATAGTCAGCTTACAATGAGTGCAAGACCCACATTTCAATTACTGCAGATGTGAGTATGTTAGGGTGATCTATAGCAAGTTGAAAGGTCAGATGGAATCTGTTGCCCTGCTAAGTATTTCATTTAATTTAAATGAATTCTTCAGCATTGACTAGTTCCTTCAAGTTTCCAGTGCACTGGTGTGAATGATTTGTTCACTGGTTCTGATGTAATCAATCAAGTCTTTTAGAAATTCAACTCTCCTTCAGTCAAAATTTCCCTTGTCTACTTTTTTTCTAGTAAAAAGTGACCAGATGTAACCTGCCTTTTCTTTTATTAACATAGTAATGGTGGCTAAATGTTGGTTTAGAATTAGAGTATGCTTGTGTTATATACGTATTGCCTCTTAGCCAAGCTCCATTTCCTCACGGTTTGTCTGAGACACTGCCATGTTGTCTGGGTGCACACTTTCTGATCGTCTGTCTGCCTCCTAGTTGTTTCTGCATTCATTACCTGTGTGGGTTTAAGGGTGCACAGTTGCTGATGACTGCTTTTGATTATCAAGAGATCCTCAGTACATGATGAGTGAATAAACTTTCGGGTGATTCATTAAGATTCTTGCTTTAAATCACATCGATCCTTCAATCACATTGAAAAGTAGACTTCCATAGAAAAATCAAAAATACTTCTCTCTGCTTGTAGTCATGTCCAATCTTTTGCAGCTTCAGAAATGCATCCTGCATTTGTGTACTCTGCACTGGAGCACTAATGAAAGCTGAAGAATTAATTTAAAAACGAACAAAACACCTTAACAGGGTGACAGATTCCGTCTGTTTCTTTCAACTTGGTACAGATCATCAAAATTCATTCGCTGCTGCAGCACTTCAGAAGTGGCTCCTATACAGAAATGCAGCTGTAATGAACCTAACACGGAGCAGCTAAGGGAACTCCCCTTACGGCAGAATACTGCTCCTGGAATTCTAGTGTGTGCGGAGGGGTGCACGGGGTAAGTGATGTGGTGACTCATTATTGACTACCTCTGCCATGGCCTGTTGATACAGATTTTACTGTGACGAGGGTGCTCTCTCCTTGTTCACACCATACCCCGTACCACCTGGCATAGGGCCAGGTCGATCTGTTAGATGAGGGAGAAAGTGTGAGCTGTCGAAGTGTTGGGATGGACAGTATTTTGATGGGCTCTAGACCACGAGCTCTTTGGGGGCTTTGCTGTTGCTTGCATGCTGGATGGTGAGGGAGTTGGAGCTTCTGCTGGAGCGAGGTGGAGGAGTAATTCTTTTGCTGCTGTTTGCATGAGGGGGCAGGGAAAGGCTTAGGGGTTCTAACATTTCTGCCTCGCACTCTTTGGGTTTTTTTTTTCTGCTTCATGGATGTGCGTGAAGAGCAATCATCAGGTTGTATACGGTGTATGTTCGCTGATATTAAATATATCATTTGAACCACTTGAAGTGGCTAAAGGGAAAAGGTTCAAGACAGGAACCCTACTGGGGAGTGAGTGGGGGAACCTCATAAAAAGATTGGGACCTGTGGCAGTAGAAAGACAATTGATTCAGGATCATATCCCTATCCTGGAAACTTGAGGAGTGCTGCAGCTTGGAACGCTGGGGTATCACCATTTGAAGGCTGGGCCTTTGGTTGGAGTGAGATTTGTGGAGTAGGTTAGAAGAACACTCAGGAGAAACCTAGCAGTTACTTGCACTATTAAATCATGTTATTTTGAGATTAACAAACAATGGAATGATATTCCATCTGTATAATCAAGGAGAGAGCATTGCTATTAATCAAGAACACATCAAC
The DNA here is from genome assembly GCF_030144855.1 of Hypanus sabinus. Lineage (NCBI taxonomy): Eukaryota > Metazoa > Chordata > Chondrichthyes > Myliobatiformes > Dasyatidae > Hypanus > Hypanus sabinus. Next base: position 23,215,083 of record NC_082725.1, on the reverse strand, counting down.
AAGTACATACATATAGATTCACTTGCAAACAATGAGATTTCAAAGTAAAATGCGTGCCCATGCATACATTATGTACAGACTTGTAAACATATCTGCAGACTGAAATAAGTACGTGTATGAGTGCATAAATAATACCAGCATCATCATAAATGTCTATAGATGTGAACAAATGCCCATACCAACCTTCATTCCCAGAGTTAGAATTCAGGACTGGTATGTAATGCAGTGATATCAATCAGCAGATTAAGCCATTGGTCTTCAAGGTTCTGATTAAAAATTCATGTGGTTTTTACTTTCCCTTCACTTGCAAAACAACGTTAACAGCTACTATAACAGGGAAGTGAAATTAAAGAAACTCTCCAGATGAGAGTTATGTCTAATACATAGACAAGATAACACTTCAAACTGGAGTTCTGATTATCATAGGGCATCTTTTCACAAATCTGACAACTCCAAACAATGTTGTTTAGTCATACTCTGTTGCATTTGCTTTTTTGCTTTCTGCACTCATTAAAATCAAGGTGATGTTCTTGAAATTATCAAACATTTCTATTGAACCTTTTGAGATCCTGTCAGCAGAGCATCATTGGAAGGAAAGAAATTGACTTTGGACCTATGAGTACCAAAGATCTCTCTCAGCTTATGAACACACACAAAAAAAAGAACAATTCCCTAACATGCGAGGGCGGCATCAATAGGTTATTCAGATGGTCTGACCTGTGGAAAATCCCTCAAGCCAGACTCAGCTTCCTCATCAGGGCAACCTTTGGCACCTTGCTCTGAACTCTTCACCAGTGGTTCAGCAGTGAGGTTAGCCGCTCCCTGTGTGAAACCACTTGTGCCAACCTCCAACACATCCTGGTAGGATGTAAGAGTGCACTGCCCCAAGGGCACTACAGATGGCAACACAACCAGGCCCTAAAGAAGCTGGCAGAGATCCGAGAGACTTGCAGGCAGGATGCAAGAAGCAGACAACTCGTCCAACTTGTTAAGGCTGGTTAGAGTGCTGAGAGCTCTTTCAGGACTCCTCTCCATGGGCAAGCAGTGGAACTTGAGGGGAAATCTTGGCGGCAGCTACAGTGCCCCATGGAAGTCACCTCCACATCTCTCCTCCCAGACATAGCACTGTGCTCCACAGCTGCCAAGACAGCCATTGAGTTAAGGGAGTGATGGGAGGAAGGTTGCCCACGAGCAGAAGAGGCTGAAGTACCCAGACGTGCAGCTGAGTGTAAGGAAGCTGGCTGGAGGACCATCATCTACCCTGTGGAGGTAGAATGCCAGGGCTTAGTCAGTACATTGACGACAAGATGACTCCATGTTATGGTAGTGACTGGAGCAGGGCCACTGGAGAAGTGGCTGAGGAGGAAGGATAGAAACTGGGGGACTGACTAACCCCACTGGAATCTGCAAGGGGTGATAAGGGAGACACCCCCATCACTGCTCCACCACCAGGAGATGTACCAGGGCTAAGGGAGCAAGACGTCAATGAGCGGTGGTCCCTGGCTGATGACTCTGCAGCTGACCTAAAGGCACTGTTGGAGGTGCGGCAGGCAGCAATGCCAAGCAGGAAACAACATCTTCCTGTAAATTTCATTGAAACTTCTGTGACCGCTGTGAAAGGGCAATTGTAGTCCAGGGAAGACTAGAGGATGTCCAGGAAAGACTGAATGCCTACAGGAAAGGATGCAGTAGGAGTGAGCAGTTAGTTACCCAACCCACTAGCCTCTTGTAGCGGAGAAACCCATCAATGACTACAAGGACGAATAAGAGAAGGCAACCCAAAGGCCCTCCAAGAGGCAGGATGAAAGATGGGTTATCCAGCAATGAGCAGAATGAGTATAGACAATGACATAAAAATCTGGGGTGGGGTGGATGAGAGAACACGATGATGCATTGGGGGCTACAAAGCCATCAGGGGAGAATGAAATGCAGCGAGAAAGGCCAACAGCAACCTTACACTGTTGCAGCCCATCAGACAAGAGGCACCCAAAGCCAGATAGAAAACCACAGAGTTAAAAGACCCAACATTGCTGCAGGTGATTTGCTGGTAGGTGAAGAAGGTCCAGGAATCCTAGAGCACACACCGCTATATGGACAGGTGGAAGACAAAGTTAACTTATTTGGAGACTGCCTCCACCAGGCATGAAGAGATAGATTTGTCAGTGTTGATATCAAGTGAGTCACTGCTCCAAGGGAAAAGGGAATAAGGACATTGAGCAGCTAGTACAAAGGTGGTACTTGCTGCAGAAGAACTGGAAGAAAGCAACAAAGGAGTTGAAGGTGGGCTTGAAGATATTGTGGAACAAAGTGAAGCAGAAACTGGCCAGGCTCCAAAGGGAAGAGTGTATCTGTAAGGACAGGAGAAAGAAGGGGAGACGGGCGGGAGAGAGAGAAGGGGGGGGGGGGGGAGGAGGAGGAGAGAGAGAGAGAGAGACACCAGGTTCTTCAAGAATCCGTTCAAATACACATACAGCTATTGGAGGATAAAAAGAGGAAGAAGTTGGAAGGCACCAAAAAAGGAGCTGGGGCTGTACACCAGAAGCCAGTACATTGACCTAGCAAAGAAAAGTTCCTTTGGATCACTAGGGTTTGACACCTCCTCCCCTAAACTAAGTGAAGACAGAGAAGTCATCAAAAAGGCAAGGTTGGCATCAGCGCCAGGAGTGAACGGAATTCCTTACAAGCTCCACAAAAACTGCCCTTGTGTGCTAAAGGTCCTACGGAGCCTAATGAGAACTGCCTAGAAAAGCCGGTGCAGCCCATCAGAGTGGTGGTGTTCATCCCAAAAGAGCAGAACTCCAGTTCCTTCAACCAGTTCAAGAGCATTGCGCTGCTGAATGTCTCTCTGTTGTGGCTAAAAGGACCGCCAACTACCTCAAGGGCAATGGATGGAAATCAGGCATTCCAGGCTTCCCGGGATGTGAGAAGCATGCATAGTTGATATGGGACCAGATCGAATGAGCCAAGCGTAGGAAAGGTGACCTACACGTCGTGTGGCTGGACCTTGAGAATGACTGTGGATCTGTGCCTTACCGGCTTATTAGCTTCACGATGGGTTTCATTTACATTTCCCACTGCATTAGAGGCCTGGATGACAATTACTTCAGTGACCTCCAGATGGGCTTTCCTTTTTGAGATCTTACATCAGGGTGGCAGCAGCTCGAAGCAGACATTGTAATGGGGTGTTCTATTTCTCCCATCCTGTTTGAGGCAGCCTTCAAGGTCATCCTTATCGGAGCAAGGCAGTTGGTCGGAATCAAAATCGTCCTGTAAATTTCATTGGACCATAACCTGACAATGATGTGACCTTAGGAATGATTCAGCTTTGATGCAGGTTACGGCTTCCCCTTTCAATAGGCTCCTGTAATTCACACCCTGCAAAGCTGAGTACAGCAGGGAGCCAGTTATGCCAGCTATATTTTTCACACTTTCATGCTAATCACCAGGTGCACATTTCTGCCCTTTTCTTAATTTGTCTAGGCATACCTGTATTCCTGCATCTAAGCAGCTTTACAATGTGAGACAGGATTGGCACAATTTTGTCAACACACACAAAATGCTGGAGGAACTCAGCAGGGCGGGCAGCATCTATGGAAAAGAGTACAGTCGATGCCTCTGGCCGAGATAACGTGACAGAGGGAAATGGGAATGAGGAATGGTGAAGGGGAGAGGGGTAGAAATTGCCAGAAGTTCGAAAAATTGATGTTCGTGCCATCAGGTTGAAGGCTACCCAGAGGGAGGTGTTGCTCCTCCAACCCGAGTGTGGCCTCATCATGATAGTAGAGGAACCCATGGCCTGACATGTCAGAATAGGAGTGGGAAGTTGAATTAAAATGGGTGGCCATTGGGAGGTCCCGCTTTTTCTCCTGGTAGGTGCTCGGCGAAATGGTCTCCCAATCTGCGTCGGTCTCACCAGGAGCACTAGAAACAGAAGATGACCCCAACAAACTCACAGGTCTGGAGGACGGAGTTCCTTGTGTCCTCATCAATCACCCCGCCCGCCCCCACTTGCTGCTTTCCACAGGGATCACTCCCGAAGTGACTACCTTGTCCATTTGTCCCTCCCCACTGATCTCCTTCCTGGCATTTGCCCTTCAGGGCCCCAGACTTTCCTTTCAGATGAGGCGACACTTCACTTGTTGTGGTGAACTACATATACCTGTCTGGACACGCCCCCTGCTGACTGCTCCTGTGGCTCCTCCCACAGACCCCTGTATAAAGGCGATTGAGGCCTGAGCCCGGCCTCTCAGTCTCCAGGACGTAGTATGGTGGTCAACCACTGCTTGTTCCTTCTTCCAGTCAATAAAAGCCGATATCTCGCCTTCACGTCTCAGAGTGAGTTATTGATGGTGCATCACTTGTGTCGACTGTACTCTTTTCAATAGATGCTGTTTGGCCTGCTGAGTTCCTCCAGCAGTCTGTATTTGTTGCTTGGATTTCTTGGATGGTAAATGACTAGACTGACAGTGTCAAAAGTACAATCTATGTCATAGAGTCATAGACAACTACAGCACAAAGGCCCTTCAGCCCACAAAGTCTGTTCCAGCCTGTTCTGCTCAGTCCTGTCTACTTGCACCCAGACCATAGTTCTCCATACCTGTTTATCCATGTACCTCACAAACTTCTCCTAAAGAATACAATTGAACCTAACTCCACCACTTCAGTAGGCAGCACGTCCAACATTCGCACCACTCTCTGAGTGATGTAGTTCCGCCTCACATTCCCTTTAAATATTTCACCTTTTGCCCTTATCCAATGACCTAGGGTTTTAGTCTCACCCACCATGAGGGGGAAAAGGATGCCCTTGATTTCTCAAACTAATACTTGCTAGCCAGATGGTGACTAAATATAAAATGAAAACTATGCAAGATTAATCAGCTAGAGCTTTTCTTATGGGTTTATTTGTTATTTTTACTGAATGTCATTAAATGTTTCATCATTTTCTTTATTACACAGAGGATCCTAAAAACCAACATACTTTTTCATTATGGTAATCATTCTCAGCCGTTTATTTCCTTCTGCAACTGTTGGTGATTAACACACTCTTATTTGTTGAAATGTTGCAGGAATTCTTTGCAATGCAGAAGAGCTGCTGTCACACAGTTTTTAACAGCAGGCAGTTATTCAGAGAAAGGTGGGCGTTGCGTTCCGTATCTCAATTCACATCACACACTCTCCTTGTTAAAGTGGTTGAAAGAGATTCAGCAGAGAACTGAGAAGTATTTTGCATGGCAGACCATGACTTGAGGTTTGGCAAGAGGAGGGATGGAAATGGCTCAGTCTTATCATCTCAGAATTAAAGTTGGGACCCTCCATTTGCTCATGTCTAATCTTATTTTCTTCTCTTCTCTTTGATTTGTTGCTAAAATGCCACGACTCTACGTACTTTGATTCAAGGCAGATGTTAAAACATTGAGTGGAGCAGATATAATCTACTTTGACATGAAGGTGCAGCAATTTAACTTAAAGCAATTTTGCATCTCCTGTTTTTAATAGCAGGCAGGTACATTGCATCCGTTGGTGATGCTCTGGACACCTTCTGTACCCGAAATAGGAGCCAATGGAGGCTAAGTGCATGCAACTGAAGGAGCTTACTACCTGTTGATCATCCCATCTGTCCAATCATGCATCAGGGTTGTGAATGTTGTTTAGGATTCATCAGCCTCTTTAGAACAGGAGTGAAAACAAGCCATTCTTGACTCCGAGGGGCTACGAAAGAGGGAGTTGCTGGAATTCAATGTCAAACAACACTTTCATACATCTGCTTCCTCATGAAATGCTAAGTCACATAATGGGTCCACTCCAACTTTACAAATGAGCTTCCACTTCACCAAGCATCTACCTCGAATGTACTTTAGAAATCTAAATCTTTTTAATCATTGCTAAGAGTTTGTTACAACTAGTTTCTCGGGATGCTTTAGAAGAGTTAAGAGTTTACCTGATAGTGCATTGTAAGCTTTATCTGTATTCAACTCCTGTGTATACAGGATGCTTAATTAAAATATCATAGTCTAATCGTTACTTAACCAATACCAAGCATCTTGCTTTCCATATCATTTCTCTGAATTCAAGTTCTTTCACTGCTATATAAGCAAATATTATTTTGTATTCTCTGCTACAAGTTCTGGATTACAAGCTCAATAAATACCACATGGCACCACGGTGTCCAGCTATTTGAGAATTATTACTGATGTCTTTAGATATATTTAATAAACAATCAGCAGAGAGGAACACTGCAACATTAATTGACACCAGTCTTGCAAGAATTAAATAAACTGTTTGCAGTGACCAGGTATCATGACCTTTCAAATGACATACAAACTTTACAGAGGTTTCTGGTTGTTCCAAGCATTTGATTTTAAAGGAAAATATCTCTTGGAGCCACAGAATGCAAGAACCTCCCAATGCCAGCTTTTCTTTCTGTTTAACTTTCTTTTAGACAGTCTAAGTTCCCTGGCCCTGACTCTCTGCTGTAGTTAAAATGTTTGAAGAAGTTCCCAGAAATTCTGCACAGTGAATCATTTGATGAAGGAAAAGGAAATTAATCTCCAACTTCCAGACATAGAATCATCATTGGACTAAGACAACTCATTTTTAATTTTAAAAATAGACTAGTGTTATATTTGCATTAAAAATGGCATTGAACTTTATCTAATCCTGGTGTCAAGATGTTGAATTGAAGGAGTTAAGTTCAAAGCCAAGCACTGTCAATAACTCTCCCAAGTTATCCTAGTTTGGTTGCTGTTGAAGTGTTTCTTGAGTGATAGAACAGGTTAGCATTTTTAATATGAAGGAAATTGATCACATGGTCTACATTCAGCTTGAAGGATATTGTCTACAAAATATTCAGTATTTTAATAGGGAAAAAGGAAAATGAAGCCTAGTATTTAAAGTCTTCACAGCTTTAAGTTATCCATGTGTTTGGGAGTTAACAAAGTAGTTTTGTAATGTGGTCACTCAAGAAAGGGTGGCAATCAATTTATACACAGTGTTCCCATAAATGGCTGCATTGTAACAATCTAGCAATTCGATTTTATTTGCTTTTATATATATTGTTTGAAGAGTTGTGGACTGCATGGTCAGTTTGGAAATAACGCCTCAGGATAACATATTATCTGAGAGTGTAGACAAGACTTTGTTTTAATGTGGCTGCACGTTCCTGCCTCCACTCGAAGACCACAGAGAAACCCACTAGTTCCCCACTTATGACATTTTCTGTTTTGCTCCTGGCAGGGGAGCTTCAGCATAACCAAGTCAACCTGGCCAGTGGTTGACACCCATCATTATACCAGTTTGAGGTGATTTCAGAATTACTGGGTATAAAGTGTATTCAAGTCAAGTCAAGTCACTTTTTATTGTCATTTTGGCCAGTACTGTGTACAGTGCTGGTACAGTACACAGTAAAAATGAGACTTTTTCAGGACTATGGTGCTACATGAAGCAATACAAAAACTACACTGAACTACATAAAAACAACACAGAAAAAACTACACTAGACTACAGACCTACCCTGGACTGCATAAAGTGCACAAAACAGTGCATGCATTACAATAAATAATAAACAAGACAATAGGCACAGTAGAGGGTAGTAAGTTGGTGTTAGTCCAGGCTCTGGGTATTGAGGAGTCTGATAGTTTCTTCCCCCAAGCTGTTACATAGACTGGCCGTGAGAGCCCAAAAGCTTTGGTGCCTTTTCCCAGATGCAGGAAGGAGAAGAGTTTGTATGAGGGATGCATGGGGTCCTTCATAATGCTGCTTGCTTTGCGGATGCAGCGTGTAGTGTAAATGTCCGTAATGGTGGGAAGAGAGACCCCGATGATCTTCTCACCTGACCTCACTATCTGCTGCAGGGTCTTGCGATCTGAGATGGTGCAATTTCTGAACCAGGCCGTGATGCAGCTGCTCAGGATGCTCTCAATACAACCCCTGTAGAATGTGATGAAGATGGGGGGGTGGAAGATGGACTTTCCTCAGCCTTTGCAGAAAGTAGAGACGCTGCTGGGCTTTCTTTGCTACGGAGCTGGTGTTGAGGGACTAGGTGCGATTTTCCGCCAGGTGAACACCAAGAAATTTGGTGCTCTTAACGATCTCTAGCGAGGAGCCGTCGATGTTCAGTGGGGAGTGGTCGCTCTGTGCCCTCCTGAAGTCAACAACTATCACTTTTATTCAACATTCAGAGACAGGTTGTTGGCTCTGCACCAGTCTGTTAGCCGCTGCACCTCCCCTCTGTAAGCTGACTCGTCGTTCTTGCTGATGAGACCCACCACGGTCGTGTCATCAGCGAACTTGATGATGTGGTTCGAGCTGTGTGTTGCAGCAGTCGTGGGTCAGCAGAGTGAACAGCAGTGGACTGAGCACACAGCCCTGGGGGGCCCTCGTGCTCAGTGTGATGGTGTTGGAGATGCTGCCTCTGATCCGAACTGTCTAAGGTCTCCCAGTCAGGAAGTCTAGGATCCAGTTGCAGAAGGAGGTGTTAAGGCCCAGTAGGCTCAGCTTTCCAATCAGTTTCTGAGGGATGATTGTGTTGAATGCTGAACTGAAGTCTATGAACAGCATTTGAACGTACGTGTCTTTTTTGTCCGGGTAGATTAGGACCAGGTGGAGGGTGATGGCAATAACGTCATCTGTCTACAAGCTAAAGGCTGACATCTTTTTGTTCTGCTCCTGTGTTGGAATCTAGGACCAGACTCACAATTCAAGGATGTCCTTTCAGAACAGTGTTGTGGAAGAATTTCTTTAGCCTGAGGAATTTAGCACGGAATTTATTGCCACAGGAGACCAAGTCTTTGGGAATACTTAAAGCAGAATCAGAACCAGTCTCAGGATTATTAACAGCAGCATGTGATATGAAATTTGTTAACTTAGCAGCAGCAGTTCAACGAAATACACAATCTAGCAGAGAGAGAAAAATAATAATAATAATAAATTAAATGAAACATAATAAACAAGTAAATCAATTACATATATTGAATAGATTTTTTAAAAAGTGCAAAACAGAAATACTGTATATTAAAAAAAAAGTGAGTTAGTGTCCAACGCTTCAATGTCCATTTAGAAATTGGATGGCAGAGGGGAAGAAGCTGTTCCTGAATTGCTGAGTGTGTGCCTTCAGACTTCTGTATCTCCTACCTGATGATAACAGTGAGAAAAGGGCATGTCCTGGATGCTGGAGGACCTTAATAATGGACACTGCCTTTCTGAGACACTGGTCCCGAAAGACGTCCTGGGTACTTTGTAGGCTAGTGCCCAAGATGGAGCTGACTAGATTTAGAATTTGATAGATTCTTGATTAATTGGGACATTAAAGGTTACAGGGAAAAAGCAGGAGGATGGGGTTGAGGAGATAATAAATCAACCATGGACAGAATTGATGGGCAAAATGGCCTTACTCTGCTTCTATGTCTTGTGCTTTGTGATAACAACATTTGGTTATGTGACATGTAACATGATGGATGACAGCAGTTTCACATCCATCTTTAGAGAGATACAACCTGGAATCTCAGCAGAATCAAGGTTCATGTGGTAATTCAAAATTCATGCATTGAATTAAGAAAGCAATAAATTAAATGCAAAAAAGTAACATTTAATAGGTGTTAGTAATATCATTACTTACATATGGATTATTCTTTCCTGCTTGCATGTGAAAATGAGTATCAGAGGGATATCAGAATCCTATTTAAATTGAAGATTTTCTTAATACTAAGCTTTAACAGAATAAATTAAGAACATTGGTCTAATTGCTTTTACTGGATCAATCTGCACACATTGCATCGATTGACCAAAATTAATTGGATTGCAACCTTTAATCTTTGGCCACAGTAAGGATTTGTGCAAGACAAGTGGAGGAAAATAGTAGGCAGTGCATTGGCTGCAGTCACTACTGCAGCCTTGACATTCCTGTTTGGGAATGGACTGAAGTAATGAGCTTCATTGGCAACTGACTTCCTGTTGGTCTGGAGCCCACCACTCCCATTTGCTAGTTGTACTGTGGCGATGACCTGAAACCAAAGATTCAAAGTGCATTTATTATCAAAGTATGTATGCAGTATACAGTCCTGAGATTTGTCTTCCCGTGAACGGCCATGAAACAAAGAATCACCATGGAACCCATTCACAGAACACATCAAACACCCAACTTGCAAATAAAAAGGACAAACCTCACAAACTGCAAAAAGCAAGTGAATAACACACAGAATAATAAACAGTAAGCCAGAGAGTTAGACCGTAAGACCATAAGATATAGGAGCATAATTAGGCCATTTGGCCCATCGAGTCTGCTCCACCATTTCACAACTTTCCTCTCAGTCCCAATATCCTGCCTTTTTCCCATATCCCTTCATGCTCTGACCAATCAAGAATCAACCTCTGCCTTAAATATACCTGAATATACATACAGATTTGATGCCCTCAGCTGCCTGTGGCAAATAATTCCACAGATTCACCATTCTCTGGCTAAAGAAATTCCTCCTCATCTCTGTTTAAGAGGATGCCCCTCTATTCTGAGGCTGGGCTTAGACTCTCCTATCATAGGCAACATCCTCTTTACACCCACTCTATCAAGGCCTGTCACCATTTGATCGGTATCCATGAGGTCACCCCTCAATCCGGTAAATACAGGCCCAGAGCCATCAAACACTCTTCACAGGACATGTCATTCAATCCTGGAATCATGTCATGAACCTCCTTTGAGCCCTCTCCAGTTTCAGCACATCCTTTCTAAAATAAGGGGCCCAAACCTGCTCACAATACTCCAAACGAGGCCTCACCAGTGCTTTTTAAAGTTGCCACATTACATCCTTCTTTTATATTCTAGTCCTCTTGAAATGAATGCTAACAATGCATTTCCCTTCCTCACAACAGACTCAACCAGCAAATTAAGGATTTATACACAAGTCCCTTTGCATCTCGATTTTTTAATATTTGCTCTCCATTTAGAAAAAAGTCAACCCTTTAATTTCTTCTACCGAAGTGCATGACCATACAATTCCTGAAACTGTATTCCATCTGCCATTTCTTTGCCCATTCTCCTAATCTGGCTAAGTCCTCCTGCAGCCTCTCTAATTCCTCAAAACTACCTTCCCATCCACCTATCTTTGTATCATCAGCAAACTTTGCAACAAAGTCATCAATTCCATCATTGAAATCATTGACATAAAGTAACAAGAACAAACCCCTGTGGAACAACACTAATCACCAGCAGCCATTCAGAAGAGGCTCCCTGTATTCCCACTCTTTGCATCCTGCCAATCAGCCACTGCTTTGCCAATGCTAGAGTCTTTCCTGTAATACCATGAGCTCATAGCTTGTTAAGCAGCCTCGTGGGTGCTATTTTGTCGAAGGCTTTCTGAAAATCCTAGTACACAACATAAACCAATTCTCCTTTGTCTATCCTGCTTGTTTCTTTCTTCAACGAATTCAAACAAATTTATTGGGCAAGATTTTCCCTTGAGGAAGCCATACTGATTATGGTCTATTTTATCATGTGCCTCCAAGTACCGAGATTTCTTCCTTAATAATCAACCCCAGTATCTTCCCAATCACTGAGGTCAGACTAACTGACCTATAGTTTTCTTTCATCTGCCTCTCTCCTTTCTTGGGTGGAGTGACATTTGCAATTTTCCAGTCTTCTAGAACCATTCCAGAACTTTATGATTCTTGAAAGATCATTACTAATGCCTTCATGATCTCTTCAGCTATCTCTTTCAGACTCTGGGGTGTACAACATCTGGCCCAGGTGACTTTCCTACCTTTAGACAAATCAATTTCCCAAGAATCTTCGCCATAATAATGGTAACTTCACACTCTTTATTACTCCTGACACTTGGAACATCCATCGTACTGCTTGAACCTTCCACTATGAAGACTGATGCATAATACTATTTCAGTTCATCTGCCATTTCATTGTCCCCCATTACTACCTCTCCAGCATCATTTTCCAGTGGTCCAATATCCACCCTCGCTTCTCTTTTACATTTCATGTATCTGAAGAAACTTTTGCTTTCCTCTTGATTATTATTGGCTATCATACTTTCATATTTGATCTTTACCTCCTTAATGACTTTTTTAGAGCAAACTCGAGGAAATCTGCAGATGCTGGAAATTCAAACAACACTCACAAAATGCTGGTGGAACACAGCAGGCCAGGCAGCATCTATAGGGAGAAGCACTGTCGACGTTTTGGGCCAAGACCCTTCGTCAGGACGTCAACAGTGCTTCTTCTTATAGATGCTGCCTGGTCTGCTGTGTTCCACCAGCATTTTGTGTGTGTTGTAATGACTTTTTTAGTTGCTTTCTGTTGTTTTTTAAAAGCTTTCCAATCTGCCAATTAACCAGTATTAATTTCCTATTTCCAGCCGCACTAGCGCATGGCACAGGTATCAATCTTGAGATCACAACCCTGGAGGTCCTGCCCTTTAACTGAGCACATAACCTGCTCCACAACCTCTTTCCCCTTCTTGACTGTTCTTTAGACAGTGTAGGAATGTTTATTTCAGTTCAATTTTGTGTTGTGTCTTTTGTGATGGTCAACCACAGGGCCAGTCTGCACCTATCAAAATTGCACAAAACAGCAATAAACAAAGGAGTAACCAGCAACCAAAAGCATTTATAACATGAACTGCAGAGTCCTCTAAATATGAGTCCTATCCACAAATCACGCTGATTAATCCTTGCTCAAGGTTTAAGACATCGGCCCTTTCCTCTGACAGCAGCAAGTGAGAGGGAGAGGGAGACCAGTCGAACACAAGCAGACGGTGCTCACCTTCTGCTCTTGTCCCCATCAATTTCAATCTTGCTTGAAGCTTTAATCAGGGAATTGGCTGAGAATTGGAGCCGATCATGGGTCGGCACTCTGCCATGAGGCAGCACAGTCCATTCTGAACCTCACTCTCAACTTCCTCGGAGACTGCAAAAGTGCTAGATCACTCAGTCCACCCACAAACACATTGTCAAAATGTAAACTACAGGCTCCAATTGCACACAGATTAGTAGTAGAAGTATATTTAAAAGAAGAAGGGGAAGAAATTGTAATTTTGTGAATTGTATGCAGGACGTTGCCGTCAGTCATATTGGTTACTGGTGCCGTCTTCCCAGAAGAAAGGTTTGCACTGTTTGCAGTAGTTGAGGTTTCGGCTTGCATTATACTGTCTCCCACCCCTAGCCTAATGATACTCGAGGTGAGCAGTCTGAAGTGCTGACCTAATGACTTTCCACATGGGTTCCGTCACAATAATGTCTTAACGGTGCTTCTCCATTAACTCTTTGGTTAACATGAACCTCTTGAACAATCTCTTCACATAGTGAATCTAGTTGTACCTCAAAACATCCCAGAGTAGGAGATCATTGGCATCATGACAGATGAAAAGTGATGCAGTAAAATCAGTTAGTGTTGAAGTTTAGTTAGAGATATAGTGCATTAACAGACCTTCTGGGCCAATGAACACGTGCCATCTAATTAACCAATTAACGTAAATGTCTTTGGAATGTGGGTGGAAATGGAACACTGGGAGGAAATCCATGCAGTCTCAGGGAGTCTGTACAAACTCCTTTCAGTGGTTTAATTGAATCTGGGTTACTGGTGCTGTGATAGCATTACTTTAACCATTACACTATTGCACTTGTTCTGGGAGAATTGTTAGATGCCTGAGAGGATAATCTTCCTGAATGGCTACTGGTCTGCCTTCCTCTAATGATGCATGTTGGAACTGTTTCCCGACTTATCCGGGCTCACTGGCTTTTCTTCAGTAACGTAGCAACGTGGATCCCAGTTTTCATAGACCTTGTACCAATAGCAAGGTAGTCTCATTTATCAAGAATCACCTTGATGTGCCATATAAATTTACATGTATTAGGAATTATATAAAAAAGTAGAGGCTATTTAAAAAAATTGAAGTTAGAATTAATGGGAATGCTAAATCTTTTGAGAGCTTAATTGAACTGCCAGCATGTCTGTTTCTATTTCTTATTTTTAAATTGGTCATAACACACAAGATTTAGACAATCTTAAGCCATACTCTTCTCATATCCCAGCCAGAGAGCTACAAGCTGATAGAACCATACCATAGAACCATAGAACATTACAGCACAGGAACAGGCCTTTTGGCCCTTCTTGGCTGTGCTGAACCATTTTTCTGCCTAGTCTCACTGAGCTGCACCTGGCCCATATCCCTCCATACACCTCTCATCCATGTACCTGTCCAAGCTTTTCTTAAATGTTAAAAATAAGCCCGCATTTACCACTTCATCTGGCAGCTCATTCCACACTCCCACCACTCTCTGTGTGAAGAAACCCCCCCAATGTTCCCTTTAAACTTTTCCCCCTTCACCCTTAACCCATGTCCTCTGGTTTTGTTCTCCCCTAGCCTCAGTGGAAAAAGCCTGATCTGTACCAAGATGATATTGTTTGTGACTTGTTAACTCCAGGAATTTGCTTTGCAATGTTACAGCCTTCAGAAAGAACATCGAAAATAGAACATACAAATGTACAGCACATTATTGACCCTACAGATCACCATGTTGAGCCGACCATGTAACCTATTCTAGAATCTGTCTAGGGTTACCTTGCTGCATAGCCCTCTATTTTTCTAAGCTACAGGTACCAGAAGGAAGGCAGAGGAAGATTCTTCTGTGTGCAGCTGCTTGAAATCACCACTTCATTTTATCTTTGCCTAGCCAATAATATACCCAACATGACGTCCCACTGCAACATATGCAAAATGCTGAAGGAATTCAACAGGTCAGGCAGCATTTATAGAGAGACATAAGCAGTTAAAGACCCTTCATCAGGAGTCAGCCAGAAACGTCAACTGTTTATTCCTCTCCATAGATGATGCTTGAACTGATAAGCTCCTCCAGAATTTTGGGTGTGTTGCCCTGGATTTCCAGCATCTGTGTTATCTTTTGTGTTTATCAAGTTCAAGTTTAATTATCATTCAGCTATACATATGTATATGGCTAAACAAAACAGAATTTGTTCAGTGCTAAGGTGAAAAATACTGTACAAACAATCACACACAGCACATATAGTCACACAATAATGTTAGCATGTCCCTGAGTGATACGGCCTGAAGATTGATGGTGCATGGGATGTTGTCCAGGGATCATGCTTCTGCAAGGACAAGCATGCAGCGTTTCTCCATCCCCCGAAGCTGCGGAGGGAGACACCCCAACTTGTTTACCAGGGAGTGAACACTAGAAAGCAACACCGAAGAGAGAGCCAGCCTGTAGAGAGCAGCCCCTAACCCAACATAGATTACACAGTGCTCACCACACCTCTGTTTTCTCCCACACTGTCTCAGATGCCCCCTCCCATGGGTGGCTGTAACAGGTGGCAGCATGGCATGAGGACAACTAAGGCCACACAGCTTCCCCTCCATCGATCTCAACAATGAGCCAATGAACCAGATTTGCTGAATTTTATATTATCAATATCCATCAGACTCTTGGGATCACAAGAAAAGCATTTCACCTTTGCAACCTTTCGCTGGACGTGGAGAGGCCACTACGACCAACTACATTGCCATCTTAACAGAGGAAAAAAGAAGTTCCATTGCTTTCCTTTAGTCAAACACTCAGTGATTGGTCCAATCGAGGCAGAGAGTTTAAACTGAAGCCAACCTGAAGAAATTTTGAGAGGTTAGACAGCCTGAAATTGTTCCTTGATCTGGAAGATAATTGGATTGCTATTTGTCTTCTTGCTATTTTTCTCAAAAGTATTCTGAAGTCACTTCCCATTTTCCACGATGAATGTTTTGGCCTTCATTGATATTTATGGTTACAGTCTTGAAAGTGACCTCTGAACTGCTCTCCTGGAATTTCATTCTGTGCTGCCTGACAGTCTCCGAAGATGTGCCAGACTGTGTGCTTCGAAGCACAAAGCAAATTGGAGGCACATGAGGATGGCTCCCCACATTGTCTTATTCATCTGGCATGTTTCCTGCCCAACTCTTGTGAGGCCCTGCCACAACCTGGGCTCCCATATGGCCCAGTTTCATTCAGAGTACAGCTGGTGACATGAGGACAGGGCATCTGAAGAGATCTCTGCAGTGCCAACATACTTAACAATTTTAAGGGGTTAATACACTATAAAGACCTTGTTTATTTACAGATTTACAGGTCATAGCAGGCAGACTGCGTTACAATAGGGATTGAAAGAGCCCCAGTCCAATGTTGTAGCTGTGACCAGACATCCGGTTAATGGCTTCTAGTGCCATAACCCACTGTGATGTTAATGAGATGGGAGAGAAGTCTGCTGTGTGTTGCAGTAATAATAGATGTAACGGCTTGTCTCTTCCTGGACGCTCACTCCATGTTGTCTTTTCTTTGATCATCAGCTTTGTGTCAGCGAATACAGATGTTAATTAAACAGTGCAGTAGCTTTTCATGTTGCTCCAGCAAGGGGTACGATTAACAGCAAACATGACTAAACTCGGCAGAGACAACCTCATTACCAACCTTCTTAATACTCACTTAATGGTTTTCCTTTATGGAGTGATTTTAAATGTGCTCCATTAATTCAATAAGATGACCTATGCATATTTTATGATGAAATTCCTTTCTGAAATTGGAGTTTGGTATGATTGCTGTAACGTGTTCACCTGCTACCAAGAAAAAAAAGGGAAGTGGGCATGCATAACAAACAACCTCTGCCAGGATCCAACTTGACTCCATTCTGGGCTGTCTGTGCTCAAATTACACGATGATAACTGATATATAAAGAAAGGGTAATTGCATCCATAAATCCCCAGTCAACATAGGTGAGGTAGTGTGCATCAGAAGTGATATAATGCACTTATGAGGCTCATAGTACGAAAGGAGACAAAAACAGTTGTTGGCTTGTTACTGTGACAGCAGTGAAGATGAATGAGTTCATAAATGCAATACGTAATACATTTCTTTGGTAAAGGATACATTGAGTGTTGCTTTATGAACTTTGGTGGGATTTTTTTTGTTTTTCCCTGAGCTATTTTTCAAAGTTAATTTCAATGAAAAATGCCCGTTTTAAAGACAAGTCATTCTTTTTTCTTCTTATTTGTTCCAATATTTGCAACAGAATTGTCTTTTTTTGTGCTATGTTATGGCTCCGAGTATTAGATTGCCACTTTAGAATTGTGTGCATCTTTTTCTTTCTCTGAGTGAGCTCTTTGTCTGCACTGGAGATCAGATTTTGAAGTTATCAAAGATGATGGGTTTCGATGTAGAGAAAGCATATTTCAACTGATGTAACCACTAGCAGCAGTCCACCAGTGAATAATTTCACTCACCTCAGCATCGAACTGATTCCACCACCTATCAACTCACTTTCAAAGACTCAACAGCTTCTATTCTCACGATTATTTTTCTTATTTATTTATTATTTTTTATTTTTGTATTTGCACAATTCATTGTCTTTGGCACATTGGATGTTAGTACGTCTTTGTATGTAACTTTACATTGATTCTATTGTGTTTCTCAGTTCAACTGTGAATCCCCATTTGAAAAATGAAAGTCCGGGTAGTATACAGTGATGTTTATATACTTTAATATTAAATTTACTTTGCTGGATAAAGTTCAGGTTTAGATCTGTTCTTCAAAGGATGACTGACTTTGTTGAATATTATTCATTAAGACGACCTCTTAATGTAAGGTCTGCATTGTGATGAGTTTACAATATGTGCTTCATGTAAATAAAAACATGCACTGGAAACCCTCATTCTATAATGTTGCATTGAAAACATGGAATATCAGGATCAATCCCATTGGCTTGAACATCATTCTGCTATCAGAGTTCATGGATTCGGATGCTATGAGATCATCACCATTGCCATGCTAAGTGTTGCACACTTGGACACAAAAGGGACTTCCAGACGTGCAGAAGTTTAAAATAATGTCTTTATTTACCTTTCTGGAAATACCAGAACACAAGTGCATCAGCTTCCCAAACGTACTGTGGGGCCGTTCTCGAATACTCTATCACATGCACACTGCTGTCCCCCAAGACCTTTCAGCTGCACCCAAGTGCCTGTATAAGCTTTGCTCCTCGTGACCGTCAATTAACCAACTAAAATATTACCATTGCTAGTGCAACTGAACATTAATCAAGTTGTAATAAACAAAATAACAAACCAAAGCAATAAAAATAATATAACCATCATGTAAGAAAATTAGGGGTGTATCCAATGTCCTATAGGTCCCACATAAGTAAGTCAAGATGGCTAGCTCAAAGAACAAGACAGTAGATACATCTTCTGGAGGGGTAAACTGGACAAAGAATGCTGTTTTGTGCTACACTGGTAACTTAATAACTTCCCCTGTGGAATTAGTGCATACATACTTATGAGCCTTTGGCTCATTCTTTCTTGGAATCAACAAAACGCTTATCTGTGCATACACCCTAACTCTAGAAGCAGAAAGGAGGATTTTTATTTTTTTTAAACCGATACATATAGACAACCTGATTACTGCAGAGTGTAATCCGCTAACTCAAGAGTGGAGGTCTGCCTGGCCTGATAAAATATTGAAGCATCGTCTTGTCATAACCAGCACCACTTTCCTCAGAGGAACTAGCAAAAGACTTTCTAAGTCTAGGCATTGAAACTTGTGAGCAGCCGGAAGTCTTAGTACATATTGATACAAATGACATAGGTAGACAAGATAAGGCGGTCCCGAAGAGAGATTTTAGGAAGGTAGGTAGAAAACTGAGAAACAGGACCTCCAGGGTAGTAATCTCTGGATTGCTATCTGTGCCAAGAATGGTAAGAATTTGATTATTTGGCAAGTGAATGTGTGGCTTCATAACTGGTGCAGGGGGCAAGGGTTTAGATTTATGGATCATTGGGATCTCTTCTGGAGGAAAGTATGTCCTGTAAAAAGGGATTGGTTATACCTGAACTTGTGGAAGTCAAATATCCTTGTGGGCAGTTTGACTAGAGTACTTTGGGAGGATTTAAAATAATTTGGCAGGGGCATGGGAACCGGAGTGATAGTGTGGAAGATGAGGTAGTTGGTTTTCAAACAGAGGCAATTTGTAGTGAGGTTCCTAGCAAAGAGAAGCCAATGATAGGGCAAAATTGCAGTCAACAGGATGAACTACAGCGTAAAAGGCAGTTAAAGTCGAAAATGTTAATACAGGACTAAAGGTGCTATATTTGAATGTGCACAGTATACAGAATAAGGTGAATGAACTTCTGGCACAGTTACAGGTAGACAAGTATAAAGTTGTAGACATCACTAAATCATGGCTGAAAGAAGATTATAGCTGGGAGATTAATGTCCAAAGATTCACATTTTATCAAAGGGATAGGCAGGAAGATAGAGGGGTTGTCATGGCCCTGCTGGTAAAAAATGAAATTAAATCTTTAGAGAGAGGTGACAAGATTGGGAAAATCAGTTTGTTGTTGGATTCCAAGAGAGGAACTTCTAGAATGCTCAAGAGATGCTTTTTCTTAGAGCAGCTCATAGTTGAGCCCACTAGGGGATCAGCTATTCTGGATTGCGTTTTGTGCAATGAACTGGAATTGATCAGAGAGCTTAAAGTAAAAGAACTCTGAGGGGAAAGTGATCACAATATGATCAAATTCACCCTGAAATTTGAGAAGGAGAAGCTAAAGTCAAATGTATCAGTATTACAGTGGAGGAAAGGAAATTACAGAACCATGAGAGAGGAGCTGGCCAGAACTGATTGGAAAAGGACAGGGATGATATCATATCAGCAATGGCTGGAATTCCTAGAAGCAATTCAGAAGGCATATCATACTGTATATACATTCCAAAGAGGAAGAAATATTCTAAGTGCAAGATAACACAAGCAAGGCCAACAAAGGAACAAAGTCAACATCCAAGCCAAGGAGAGGGCATATAATAGAGCAAAAATTAGTGGGAAATTAGAGGATCAGGAAGCTTTTAACTACCAACAGAAGGCAACTAAAAATGTCATTAAGAAGGTAAAGGTGGAATACAAAAGTAAGCTAGCCAACAATATCAAATGAAATACCAAAAGTTTCTTCACGTATGTAAAATGTAAAAGAGAGGCAACCATGGATTTCAAATCACTGGAAAACAATGCTGGAGAGGTTATAATGGGGAACAAGGAAATGGCAGATGAACTGAATAATTATTCTGCATCAGTCTTCACTGTTGAAGACATGAGTAGTATGTCGGAAGTTCGAGAGTGTCATGGTCACGAGGTGTGTGAGTTTAACATTATGAGGGAGAAGGTTCTTGGGAAACTGAAAGGTCTGAAGATAGATAAGTTACCTGGACCATATGGTGTAAACCCCAGTGTTCTGAAAGTGGGGGGGAGGGGGCTGAAGAGATTGTGGGGTCATTAGCAATGACCTTTCAAGAATCACTAGATTTTGGAATGGTTCTGGAAAACTGGGAAATTGCAAATGTCACTCCACTCTTCAAGAAGGAAGTGGTGCAGAAGAAAGGAAGTTATAGACCAGTTAAATGTTGGAGTCAATTGTTAAGGATGAGGTTTCAGGGTAAATGGATGCAAGATAAAATAGGCCATAGCCAACAACACACACAGAATGCTGGTGGAACACAGCAGGCCAGGCAGCATCTATAAGGAGAAATGCTGTCGATGTTTTGGGCCGAGGCGTCAACAGCGCTTCTCCTTATAGATGCTGCCTGGCCTGCTGTGTTCCACCAACATTTTGTGTGTGTTGCTGTTTGAATTTCCAACATCTGCAGATTTCCTCGTGTAGGCCACAGCCAGCCTGGTTTCCTTGAGGGAGAATCTTTCCCGACAAATCTATTGGAATTCTTCATTGTTATTTCTTTGAAGAAATAACAAGCAGAATAGACAAAGAAGAATCGGTTGATGTTGTGTCCTTGGGTTTTCAGAAGGCCTTTGACAAGGTGCCGCACATGAGACTAATTAACAAACCGCAAGCCCATGGTATTACAGGAAAGATTCTAGCATGGAAAAGGCAGTGGTTGATTGGTAGGAATAAGGAGATCCTTCTCTGATTGGCTGCCAGTGACTACCGCTGCTCCATAGGGGTCAGTGTTGGGACCGACTCTTTTTATGGCATATGAAAGTTATTTACATGATGTAATTGATGGCTTTGTTGCAAAGTTTACAAGTGGTATGATGGTAGGTGGAGGAGCAGATAGTTTTCAAAGTTCAAAGTGAAATTTATCATCAGAATACACACACGTCACCACATACAACACTGAGATTCTTTTTCTGAAGGTAAACTTGGTAAATCTATAGAACAGTAACTGTAAATATCAGGAAACCGTAAACAAAACTGTGCAAATGCAGATATAAATAAATAGCAACAAATAGCAAGCATGAAATAACAAATATAACAGAATCCTTCAATGTATTAACAATCCCGTTCTGTTTAAGAAAGTTTTGAGGAAATAGGGAGGCTACAGAAGCACTTAGACAGATTCGGAGAATGGGCTCAGAACAGACGGATTAGAATCTCTGTAAGTGTATGGTTATGCATTTTGGTAGAAATGAAAGGGTGGACGATTTTCTAAATGGAGAGAAAATACAAAAATCTGAGGTACCAAGGGATTTGGGAGCCTTTGTGCAGGATTCCCTAATGGTTAAATTGCAGGCTGAGTCTGATATGAGAAAGGCAAATGTGATATTAGCATTCATTTCAAGAGGACTAGACTATAAAAGCAAGGATGTCATGTTGAGAATTTATAAAGCACTGGTGAGGCCTCACATGGAGTATTGTGAGCATTTCTGAGCTCCTTATCTTACAAAGGAAGTGCTGAAACTTGAGAGAATTCAAAGGAGTTTCATGAAAAAGATTCTAGAATTATATAGCTTGTCATATGAAGAACGTTTGATGGCTCTGGGCTTGTATTCACTGGAATTCAGAAGTATGAGGGGTGACCTCATTGAAACCTGTTGAATGGTGAAAGGCCTTGGTAGAGTGGATGTAGAGAGGATGTTTCCTATGGTGGAAGTGTCTAAAACTGGAGGATACAGCCTCAAAGTAGAGGGATGAACTTTTCATGGTGAATCTGTGGAACTATTTGCCACAGGTTGCCACAAGCAGCTGTGGAGGTCAAATCTTTATGTACATTTAAGGCAGAGGTATATAGATTCTTGATTGGTCAGGGCATGAAGGGAAGGCAGGAGATTGGAGCTGAGAGGAAACATTGATCAGCCATAATAAAATGGTGGAGCAGACTTGATGGGCCAAATAGCCTAATTCTGCTCCTATGTCATATGGTCTTATGGTCTTATAATCATTTGATAGTGGAAACACAAGAATGCCCACATCACTCTTTCAGTACAGGTACTAATAAATGATATAATGAACATTTAAAGTTAGAATCAGAATCAGGATTATTATTACCGGCGTGTGTCATGAAATTTGTTAACTTAGCAGCAGCAGTTCAATGCAATACGTAATATAGAAGAAAAACAATAATAATAATAATAAATAAATAAATTACAGTATACATATATTGAATAGATTAAAAATCGTGCAAAATACAGAAATAATATATATTAAAAAAGTGAGGTCGTGTCCAAGGGTTCATGGCCATTTAGGAATTGGATAGCTGAGGGGAAGAAGCTGTTCCTGAATCTCTGAGTGTATGCCTTCAGGCTTCTGTACCTCCTACTTGATGGTAACAGTGAGAAAAGGACATGCCCTGGGTGCTGGAGATCCTTAATAATGGATGCTGCCTTTCTGAGATACCACTCATTGAAGATGTCCTGCGTACTTTGTAGGCTAGTACACAAGATGGAGCCGACTAAATTTAACCTTCTGCAGCTTTCTGTGCTGTGCAATAGCCCCCACATGCCAGACAGTGATGCAGCTTGTCAGAATGCTCTCCATGATACATCTATAGAAGTTTTTGAGTGTATTTGTTGATAAACCAAATCTCTTCAAACTCCTAATGAAGTATAGTCGCTGTCTTGCCTTCTTTATAACTGTATTGGTACGTTGGGACCAGGTTAGATCCTCAGAGATCTTGACACCCAGGAACTTGAAATTGCTCGCACTCTCCACTTTTTAAAAAATTTAAATTGTTATTATTATTTATTCTTATTTTACAAAGCAACACAGCATATCATAGAGTAGATACAGTAGAGCATATTTATACAGCCATCCCATGACAGGAAAACATCGAAAACTAAGACACAGAAAAAAAAACTTCTACTTTAAGTTTAAATTGACATGCAACCAAAATTGATCCCACGCATCTTGCACTTCTCCCTCACTGTTAATTCTTCCCAACATGTGTTCATATGATGAAATCTTAACCATTTCCTCAGTCCATTCCCTCACAGTGATGCATCTGGTTTTTCCAGTTTTGCAATATAATTCTTGCAGCTCCCTCCACTTCTGATCCCTTTGTGAGGACTGGTATGTGCTCCTTCATCTTACCCTTCCTGAAGTCCACAATCAGCTCTTTCATCTTACTGACATTGAGTGGCAGGTTGTTGCTGTGACACCACTCGACTAGTTGGCATATTTCACTCCTGTAGCCCTCTCCTCACCACCTGAGATTCTACCAACAATGACTGTATCATCAGTGAATTTATAAATGCTATTTGAGCTATGCCTAGCCATACGGTTATGGATATAGAGAGAGTAGAGTCGTGGGCTAAGCGCATATCCCTGAGATGCTACGGTGTTGATCATCAGCGAGGAGGATATATTATCACCGATCCACACAGATTGTAGTCTTCCGGTTGGAAAGTCGAGGATCCCGTTCCAGAGGGAAGTATAGTGGTCCAGGTTCTGCAACTTCTCAATCAGGATTGTGGGAATGATTGTATTAAATTCTGTGCTATAGTCGATAACTGTTATCTACTCCATTCTATCACTAGACACCAACAGCAATGGATGCGTAGCCACAAGAAAAATCAGTAATGAATCTTTTGAGGACTCAGAAAAGCTAACTCTTGGGAAAACATCCAGAGGTGATATGTTTGACACCTAGCCAATAGGATTCATATGGTGCTCAGTGTGTATCACTTTCCTTAAGCTCACAGTGATTGGCAACAGAAACAAAATGATTGTTCTTTTGTATCAGAAGAACTAGGAACAGTTTGATTAGGAAATCTTCAATTCGGAAACTGCAAAAGAGAGGGTGTTTTTAGATCGAAAGATCCGCCATATCTCAAGGGATTACAAAAACCTCAACAGGTCAAGGTCTAGCAAAAAATGTGATAAAGGAACAGGGAGTGTATACAGAGAGCACAGCAGAGCCCAGAAACTTGCTGACAGCAATGACTTGGTGAGAGCTTTCGCATTAACAATGCCATTTAAAACCCAAAGACCCAAAGCTCAACGACAGAGGCAAACTGGAAGACCTTTTCATCTGCAACTCTGACCTGAGTTCATAGAAACATAGAAAGCCTACAGCACAATACAGGCCCTTCGGCCCACAATGCTGTGCTGAACATGTACTTTAGAAATTACCTCAGGTTACGCATAGTCCTCTATTTTTCTAAGCTCCATGTACTTATCCAGGAGTCTCTTAAAAACCTTATCGTATCCGTCTCCACCACTGTCGCCAACAGCCCATTCCATGCACTCACCACTCTCTGTAAAAAACTTACCCCTGACATCTCCTCTGTACCTTCTTCCAAGCACCTTAAAACTATGCCCTCTTGTGCTAGCCGTTTCAGTCCTGGGAAAAACCTCTGACTATTCACACAATCAATGCCTCTCATCACCTTATATACCTCTATCAGGTCACCTCTCATCCTCTGTCGCTCCAAGGAGAAAAGGCCAAGTTCCACTCAACCTATTCTCACACTCCTCAATCCAGGCAACATCCTTGTAAATCTCCTTTGCACCCTTTCTATCAATTTCACATCCTTCCAGTAGTGAGGCGACCAGAACTGAGCACAGTACTCGAAGTGGGGCCTGACCAGGGTCCTATATAGCTGTAACATTACCTCTTGGCTCTTAAACTCAATCCCATAGTTGATGAAGGCCAATGCACCTTATGCCTTCTTAACCACAGAGTCAACACGAGCAGCAGCTTTGAGTATCCTATGGACTCGGGCCCCAAGATCCCTCTGATCTTCCACACAGCCAAGAGTCTTACCATCTATCATATTTGACCTTCCAAAATGAACCACTTCACACTTGTCTGGGTTGAACTCCATCTGCCACTTCTCAGCCCAGTTTTGCATCCTATTGATGTCCCACTGTAACTTCTGACATCCCTCCACACTATCCACAACACCCCAACCATTGTGTCATCAGCAAATTTACTAACTCATCCCTTCACTTCCTCATCCAGGTCACTATAAAAATCGCAAAGAGTCACGAAGGTCCCAGAACAGATCCCTGAAGCACTCCACTGGTAACTGCCCTCATGTAGAATATGATTCATTTACAGCCACACTTTGCCTCTTGTGAGCAAGCCAATGCTGGATGCACAAAGCAAGGTCCCCTTGGATGCCGTGCCTTTTTACTTTCTCAGTAAGCCTTGCATGGGATGTCTTATCAACTGCCTTGCTAAAATCCATATACACTACATCTATACTCTACCTTCATCAATGTGTTTAGTCACATCCTCAAAAAATTCAATCAGGCTTGTAAGACACAACTTGCATTTGACAAAACCATGTTGACTATTCCTAATCATATTATGCCTCTCCAAATGTTCATAAATACTGCCACTCAGGATAATTTCCATCAACTTATGAACCACTGAAATAAGACTGATGCACCGGTCTATAATTGCCTGAGCTATCTCTACTCCCTTTCTTGAATAAGGGAACAACATCTGCAACCCTCCAATCCTCCGGAACCTCTCCTGTCCCCATTGATGATGCAAAGATCATTGCCAGAGGCTCAGAAATCTCCTCCTTCACCTCCCACAGTAGCCTGGGGTACATCTCATCCAGTCCCATAGACTTATCCAACGATGCTTTCAAGAAGCTCCAGCACATCCTTTTACTTAATATCTATATTGTTATGGATTCAGCAACAATAAATATTTAAGTGAGGCAGGGTTTTTTTTTTATAACAAATAAAACATTTATTAAACACTGAAAAACAAACCCCAGAAGTAAACAAACAACTAACGTAACCAGAAGTCAGCTGCTGTTCGGCAGCTTAAACAGTTCTTAAAGGGATAAAATGAAAACAGTTCTTAAAGCGATGCTGCAAAAGCAGTTCTTCAAATTAGTACTGCGAAAGTTCAAAATGCTTACAGTCCATTAAAGGAGAGACTTTTTTAGATGATTTAAATTCTCTTTCACGTTGTGTTGTTGTGGTTCCCAGTCGAACTATACTTTTCCTGGAGAATTTACGAAGATGAAAATGAAATAACTTAAAGTCACTGACCTTTCCTTGACGAAACTGTGCACCCAACCCTTTCTGCCCTTATTGCAAGGGCTAACATGGGCACAGCCAACAAATTCCTTCCGAATGAGGATCAAACAAGGTCAAACCTGTTTCACTGTCGAAATCGACTTTCCTCGATCTTTTAGCTCCCGAACTCCGATCTTAACTCTCCACTGATTTTTAACTGGCAGTATTATAACCAAACTGCCGGCAATGACCTTTTAAACCTTAGGCATTAAATAAAACTCCACCTTTCAACGGAACTGCGTCGTAATATTGGACCACGCAGCAGCATGGAGTCAAAGTGGCAAATCCAGCCATGAACTGCCCCTCCTCACAGGGAGGGGTCCTCCTTTTATACCCTGTTGAAAAAAAACTGTCACATGACCTCTACTGGCGGGAAAATGATGTCACTCCACCATCACAAGACCATTACCTTAGGTCCAGTATAGCTTCAACACCACTGTCACATGACAAGTACAAGATACCCACGGGTACGTAACAATATGCTTAAT
Source organism: Hypanus sabinus (assembly GCF_030144855.1). Classification (NCBI taxonomy): domain Eukaryota; kingdom Metazoa; phylum Chordata; class Chondrichthyes; order Myliobatiformes; family Dasyatidae; genus Hypanus; species Hypanus sabinus. The sequence continues at coordinate 23,188,292 of NC_082725.1, read as the reverse complement.
CTTTCCAATCCGCTGTGTCATCTCTACAATCGACAAGATACTTTTCTGTAGTGAATAAGGAAGAAAAGTATTCATTAAGTATCTCTGCTACCTCCTCTGGTTCCATACACTCTTTTCAACTGCCACACTTGATTGGTTCTATTCTCTCATATCTTATCCTCTTACTCTTCACATACTTGCAGAATGCCTTGGGATTTTCCTTAATCCTGTCTGCCAAGGCCTTCACATAGCCCCTTCTAGCTCTCCTAATTTCATTCTTAAGTGCCTTTCTGCTAGCCTTATAATCTTCTAGATCTCTATCCTTACCTAGCTTTTTGAACCTTTCGTAAGCTCTTCTTTTCTTCTTGACTAGATTTTCAACAGCCTTTGTCCACCATGGTTCCTGTATCCTACCATCCTTTCCCCGTCTCATTGGAATGTACCTAAGCAGAATGCCACACAAATATCCTCTGAACACTTGCCACATTTCTGCCGTACATTTCCCTGAAGACATCTGTTCGCAATTTATGCTTCTAGGTTCCTGCCTTGTAGCTTCTTCATGTTTCCCCTTACTCCAATTAAAACACTGTCCTTACTCGTCTGTTGCTCTCACTTTCCAATGCTGTGGTAAAGGAAATAGAATTGTGATCACTATCTCCAAAATGCTCTCCCACTGAGAGACCTGACAAATGACCAGTTTTATTTCCCAATACAGCCTCTCCTCTTGTAAGCTTATCTACATATTGTGTCAGGAAACCTTCCTGAACACACCTAACAAACTCCACCCCATCTAAACCCCTTGCTCTAGGGAAATACCAATCAATATTTGGGAAATTAAAATCTCACACCATGACAACCCTGTTATTATTAAACCTTTCCAGAATCTGTCTCCCTTTCTGCTCCTCTACATCCCTGTTACTTTTGGGTGGTCTATAAAAAAACAGCCAGTAGAGATATTGACACTTTCCTGTTTCTAACTTACACACACAGAGACTCCGTAGACAATCCCTCCATGACTTCCACCTTTTCTGCAGCCGTGACACTATCTCTGATCAGCAGTGCCATGCCCCCATCTGTTTTGCCTCCCTCTCTGTCCTTTCTGAAACATCTATAGCCTTGAATTCATTCCACAACAGATTGTTATGTCCAACCTCGTCACCACATCTGACCAAAAAGAACTCAAGAAGGACAGGTGAGAAATAAATAAAAGGATATTAACTCAAGGGAGCAACAGAAATCCTTGTTAGAGATCTAAGGCTTGATAACTGCTGAATCTCAGTCAACCCTGTGGTCCCATTTGGAAAGAGAAGGATAGGACTGGCACACCAGAAGATCCAAATTCAAGAAATGAATCAAATTGGAAGTGTCTCATTGCTAGGGCCTTCTTCAGCTGCCTTATAGGAGATGAAGATTCCATCCATCCAGATACATAAAGAAGAACCACAAAAAATGCAGGAAGCAGAGTCGACCATTCAGTCTGCTGTGTTCAACCTCGTGCCATACCACTGTCAACCAAGTGTAACTGTCAAATTCAGCTGTCCACTGGAATTCATGCCCATCTTGCATTTGCTCCCTGACTCTAACCAATTGCAGCCAATCTTAATGGTGACTGTATTCCAATGAGGTTAATGTTTGGCCCCAAGACTTTCTTCAATCAATATTACTCTCATACGAGGGGTGATTAATAAGTTCATAGCTTAAGGCAGAAGGAGTCAATTTTAGAAAACCAATCACATTTATTTTTCAACATGGTCCCCACCTACATTTACACACCTAGTCCAGTGGTCATGGAGCATACGGATCTTGGACCTCCAGGAAGTGTCTACAAATGGGTGATTGATAAGTTCGTGGCCTATGGTAGAAGGAGATGAGTTATACAGCTCTCGTTACCTGCACATGCAGGTCAACTCTTTTGAGTGATTGTGCAGAAAGTTTGAAGATAATAAATCATCGCCTTCGACCTTAGGCCACGATCTTATCAATCACCCCTGCTGTGGACACTTTCTGGAGGTCCAAGATCCGTATGCTCCATGACCGCTGGACTAAGTGTGTAAATGTAGGAGGGGACTATGTTGAAAAATAAATGTGCTAGGTTTTCTAAAACTGACTCCTTCTACCTTAGGCCTCAATCAATTACCCCTCGTAGTGTCCTGACTTCATGTTAATCAGCAGAGACAGAGGATAAACTGTTCAGCCTTTATTCCCTGCACTTAAGCCTTGATGATTGCACTGTAATATGCAGATGAGTTTCTGTGTGCACACATTCTGTGGTTGAGTTCCATGTCAACTTCAATTTGCCTACCTAAGGGGTAAAAGCAAATAGGCACTGCACTTAACATCTACAAAAACACCTACCACCTTGCTTCTGATACGAGAGGTTCGCAGGAAAAATGTGGACCAGTCCTGAAGTCTAAGAAGCATTCTCATAATGAAGGCAGTACTCCTCAGGGTGGCAGGTGGTGAAGATGAAACGGCCAGATAAAGTGGGCATGGGGAGGATGTTTCCATTAGTGGGAGAGTCTAACACAGAGGAATAGAAGAATATCCCTCTAGAACTGAGATGAGGATGAATTTCTTTCACCACAGTATGGTGAATCAGTGAAATTCTTTGCCACAGATGGCTGTGGAGGCCAAGTCGTTGGGTGTATTTAAAACAGAGGTTGATAGTTTATTGATTAGTAAGGGTGTCAAAGGTTACAGGAAAAAGGCAAGGGATTGGATTGAGAGAGAAGATTAATCGGCTATGATTGAATGACAGAGCAGATGGGCCGAATGCTTAATTCTGTTCCTATGTCTATGTGTTTTGGGTGTTTAAAAATCAGCTGGCATGGAGCTGAGAGTGAACCAGGCAGTGGTGATCTTGGGCCTCTAAAATGCTTTAGGTTCCTGGACTACCTGCAGTAGGCACACAAGAAACAAGGAAAGTGCAACCAGTGCTCTCTACAAAGAGTCCAAGTTCACCAGAAGGACAGATGAACCAATCTCAGAATCTTCTCTCAGGCCAGTATCTCTGGCACTGAGGAACTAATTGCACTCATTTGTCTTGATTTTTGAGCCCAACAGCAGACTTCTTTTCTGTGTTTTGTAATGAGAAGAGCATACCAGGTGGAAAGTGCAAAGATTTAAGTATGTGCTCTAAGCCCCCTCGAAACATCACCACTGACTTCTTAGCAATTCCTAGCCCATGACTGCTCCCAGTGGAGAAAGATATTTGGAATGTTATGTTGAAACATAGGTCCATACATCAAGTAGTCCAGCATAAATGGCAGCCAGAGCATACAAAGAAGTTGGGGAAAATTAGCTGTGACATACTCTACTGGTCAATGATTGAACACCAAACTATTTTCAGAATCCATAGTGATTACCCATGACAATATTTGACATTTGGTGTTGAGTTATGGGAATATATTGGGCTGGTATTTCTGTTCAATTTAATAGAGATTCTTTAATGAATAAATCAGAATAGACAGATGTAATCCCACACTAACCCAATCTACATTTAAATTCTAGTGCCATTAAAATTAGTTCTTGCAATTAGGTTGCACCTTTCACATCCTTATAACACATCAAAACATGTCATGTCAATGAAGTGCTTTTCATGTGAGGCAATTGTTGAAAGAACCTATATGCATCAAGCTCCCACAAAAAGTAATGAGGTGTTGACTAACTCGTTTGTCATAACACAAACTTAAATGAAAAGGAGTGCAGATATTATTGGAGATATGAAATAAAAACAGGAGAAGTTGGAAATACACAGCAGGACAAACAGAGAAAATAGACCAAATGTCTTTTCATCAGAAAAGTCAATGAGCTTTCATCTGATGGAAGGTTAAGACCCTAAAACATTATCTTTATTCTCTCATCATGATCTCAGCTGCTGCCTAGAGTTAACGGAAAGTAGTTCAAGAGATAAGATAACCCTTGTGTTTGCCTTTAAAATTTTATGACCTTTCAAATTCACCTGAGAAAGCAACAGGTATCTTTTGATCAGTATCTCTGAGCAATATTAGGCTGAATTGTCATGAATAGAAAACCTTTCTACTCTGAGGCTCATTAATATTTGGTGGTCATTGTTGTGGGTGTGAAAGGAAAAGCATATTCTTACCCACTGACAACCTTTGATGGATGATGCCAGAACAATGAGCTGTTGTGTAACTTCCATCATCCAGTAATTCAAGCTTTCATAGTCATATGCACAAGTACATGTAATCAAAGTTCAAAGGTTTATTTATTATCAAAGCATGCATCGATATACAGCTCTGAAATTCTCCTTATCCAGATAGCCATGAAACAAAGAAAAATCATGAACATCGTTCAGAGAGAAACACACTCCCCACCGCACAGAAAAGAATGGCATCCCAATCATCACCCTCAAAACTCTCCTCCACCACAAAATCAGAGCGGTAACCTCAACCCCCAAAAACAACCCCCCTACACACAAAAAGACCCACAGAACATCAACCCCAAACACCCTCCCCTCACAGAAAAGGAACGGGTGATAAAAAAAACAGACTCTAAAAACTGTAAGTCTGAAAAAGTCCTCAGTTCACAAATGCTGTTGTCCAATTAACCGCAGAACCATAATCCCATCCTCCAATATGACCAACATTCATCGAAAGAGAGGGCACCACACGAGGCAGAGAGGCCTACCCCCCTGCCACAGCGATGGGCTGCTCATGGACTCATTCCCAGCAGCAGTGAAAAGGAAAGCAGTCAGCGCTGAACTCTCGCTCGCCTTCCGCATTCGCCTTGATGTCTTCATCTTCCTCAACGCTTGAATCAGCGATTAATGGATGCTTTCATCGGTGAAATGAAGTCAAAGAGCAGCTTGTACCTGTCTCAAAGCTTCTTCACATCGAGGCTGCCCGATTACATACTTGTTTCCCGGAATCTTCTTGGAGACAGCAAAGCACTGGATCACCCAGTTGATCTCCAAGCTATAAATCACAGGCTCTAGCAGTCCCGGAAACATACTAAAGACAAAAAGCAGAAGTAAAAAAAACGTAATAAAGACATTTCTGTGAGCTCTCTGGAAGATGTAGACCGAGGGAGCGATGTATGCTGGCACTATCTTGACCGGACGTCACAGGTATAATGAAAAGCATACGGACAGCAGCATCACAGGCAAATAGTATTATATAAGGTTCATAATTTATGTTTAACTTATGTACAATTTCGAAAAAGAAAATACACAAAAGTCCATTTTAGTACAAGGTGATCAATGTGGTCATCGTGTTGCTAAACTGTAAGTAGTGATTTGGATTTTACTGGTTGGTTAGTTGGTTGAATGATTGAAGGAAAGCAACTGTTCTTGATCCTGGTGCTGAGAGAATTCAGGCTTCTGTTTCTCCTGCCGGGAGCAGCTATGGAAAGATGGTATGTCCCAGATGATAGGGATCTTTGATGATGGATGTTGCTCTCTATGTTCACAGCTGCATCTACACTGTTTCTGTAGATGCTACCGATGGTTGGGAGGGGGTATCTATGATATATTGGGCTGGGCCCTCTACTCTCTGAAACTTCTAACATTCAAATTGCCATGGCAGATCACAATACAACTAGTAAGGGTACTTTCAACAGTAACGAAGTTTGTATCAATGTCATTTAAAGCTTTTTTTTTGGCAAGTATGAAACAGAACAATATTTCTGTTTTCACTTTGTAAGTCAAGGTGACAATTTATTCCAAGCATGTCAAAGTGCAGAAATCCTTCTTCAAGTTCTAAGGTTGTATAATTAAGTTACAGTTTTGCATCAAAAGCTTCCTTTAACAGCAGCACTCATCGAAGACTCCCACTGAATTTTCCATTGCATCAATTCAATAATAATAGATTTTCCAAATTGCAAGTCATTCTGGCTATTATTTTTAACTTAGCTGTTATTTCACAGATTGCTGAATAAACAGTAACTGTACAATGTGTTTCGCAGATGATGATGAGCATGTGTAGTGTGGGTTTCAGAGTCAAATGTGGCAAACTGTATAATTCGGTCAAAATAGCATTCATTTAGAAATGGCATTGTTAGACTGTGAAACTGTTAGAAAACTATTTCCTTGATTTGTAAGTATGTAAGTATCTCAAGATTGGTTTAGGGAACTTAAGGATGAAATCACCACTTCTGTGTTCACATTGGATATTTCTTCAAAGATCAAAGTACATTTATTATCAAAGTATGTATAGTTTATGCATCCTTGAAATTTGTCTCCTTATAGGCAGCCATGAAACAAAGAATCCCATTGAACATCCAAAGTGTGGAGAGAGAAGGAAAAGCGAAAAAAGCAAGCATACAGCATTCAGAACTGAAGTTCACAATGCCAGGTGTCTCCTCAGCTGATTTAGGAAACCTCAGTCCAACACAGAGTCAAGCAAATCCTGCGGAGCAGTGAGCTGAACTGGCCCCTCTCTCGCCGCTGACCCTAAAGGCTGATTTATACTTGTGCGTCACATCTACACTGTAGGTAATACGTACCCTATGCCATAGGGTGATGTGCACCTCTCCAGAAAAGTTACTCATGCGTCGCGGCGATGCAGACCACAACATCTGTGATTGGTCCGCTTGGTAGCATCACATTTCCTCCTACACATTTCCGGTTGCTTCTTGTACACCATGTCTGTACACCAATGCAAAATAGATGAACCAAATCATCAAATCTACCTGCCGACATGCGAAAATGTTTGAAATGCATTTCCTTGTCCATGTCCCTCATGAAGAAACTCAACACAGTGGCATAGAAACCCCACCGCCAACTAGGGTTTTGGCACACACCAACACATACTCGCTATGGCGTAGAGCGACGCAGTAGTGAAAATCAGGGTTACGGCGTAGCCCGTACGCACAAGTATAAATCAGCCTTAATGCCCCAACCATGTCAGCCTGACCTGGTGCTTAAATTGTCCAAATCTCAGGTCACTCCTTTCTCTCTGACAAGAATGGTATTTATTTTCCCTAGTTGCTCCTTCAATTGAATGGGTCATTAAGCCACACCAGCAGGTGTTTAAGTATTAACTGTGCTCATGGATCTGAAGTTGTATTCAAGTTAGAGGCACAAAGATAGCTGTTAGATTTTCCTCCACAAATAATAGGTAATTACAACAGGCAAAATATTTCACATCACTGTTAACTGAGCCGAGCTTTTATAATGGAGAATTTAGTTATATAACTCTAGCTGGCTAGATATGCATTTGGTTATGGTCACCCTATTGTAAGACGTCAAAGCTTTGGAAAGGATGCTGAAGAGGTTTACCAGGATGCAGTCTAGATTAGAAGGGCAGGTTGGATAACCTTGGATTCTTTTCTCATGATCCGATAGACATCTATAAAACTATGAGATGCTTTGGTAGACAGCTGGTGTCTTTTTACTGGGGCTGAAATGTCTAATGCCTGTGGGCATGCAATTAGGTGAAAGAGGGAAGCAAGATGGAGATGTGCGGAGCAAGTTTTTTACACATAAAATGGTAAGCAACTGTAATGCGCTGCCTGGGGTGGGAGTAGAAACAAACAAGATACAAGCATTCAATAGGTTATTAGATTGGCAAATGAAAGGATATGGGCATTATGTGGGAAGAAGGGATTAGTTTAGCTGAGCATTTGATTACTAATTTAATTAGTTTGACACAACAATGCAGGCCAAAAGCCCTCTTCTTATGCTGCACTGTTTTATGTTCTATGAATTTACATTTCATTGCTGAATAGTTAAATTGAAACTTTCTCTAATTTGTTTTTAATTACTGGTGTGAAAAGAAGATCTAGTATCCTTAGACTGTTCATTTCCTTCCCCTGAACCATCAGTAGAGCAGAATATCATAACCAGATAGGTGGAGAACAATATAGTCAGCCTCTTTTGTTGCACACATTTTATGCCACTGACATAAAATTAATTTTATTCTAAATATGTTGGGTATTTTTGGTATTTTCAATCCCTATAAATAAAGAATGTCATACTAAAAGTGTTAACAATGAGCTTTTCTTTTCTCTTGCCAAAGTAAGTAAGAGGTCAAGCAGAGTTGTAACTCTGCTCCCCATTGGCATGCAAAGCATTATATTTCAGCTGTTTTGGTCATATTGTTTCCATGTCAGTTCTCCTTCACAATGGTTATTTTTTCATTCAGTGAACTAAAATGTAGCCTTATCAATTAAATCCTTCCAGGGCCAAGGATAATTTTAAGCATGTAGCTATTGGTTATCAGGCTATGCATTCTATTCAGGGTGAAAGCATTCTGTCCTTTTGTTGTCATTTTTACTTACATTGTAAGATACATATAACAGAAGCAATATCTTGCTCAGTAAAATGTTAAATTGTAATTGAGTATTATGAGATTCGTATTGAAGTCTAGGAAGTCTATTTTCTGATTAACTTTAACTTTAGTTTGTTGATGCCCACTTGAGCATTTTCAGTGATAAATTAGAAAATTCAGATCAAATCTTGTGTCTAAATGTCTAAACAAAATTGTTTTCCCATAATATTACAAAGAAATGTGCATGAATATTTAATTCTATATTCCAAGTTTGCCCAGTCACAACCAAAACATGGGAATTAAAACAATGTCATTTTAGAGTCATAGATTCATAGAACACCACAGCGCATAAACAAGCCCTGTGGCCCATCTAGTCCATGATGAACTCTTAATCTGCCTAGTCCCATGAACCTGCATGCAGAACATTGCCTTCCATACCCCTTCCATCCATATACCTATCCAAATTTCTCTTAAATATTGAAATCGAACCCACTTCTGTTGGCAGCTTGTTCCACACTCTGAGTGAAGAAGCTCTCCCTCATTAAACATTCCACCTTTCACCCTTACAACATGATCTCCAGTTCTAGTCTCACCCAAGCTCAGTGGGAAAAGGCTGCTTCCATTTACCCCCATCTACTGCATACCCCTCATTATTTTGCATACCTCTGACAAATTACCCTTCATTCCCCTGTGCTCCAGGGAATAAAGTCATAGCATATTCAGCCTTTCTGTACAACTCAGGTTCTCCAGCCTTGGCAAATTCCTTCAAAACACACAAAATGCTGGTGGAACACAGCAGGCCAGGCAGCATCTATAGGAAGAGGTACAGTCGACGTTTCAAGTCGAGACGTTTCAAGTGAGTCCTGACAAAGGGTTTCGGCCCGAAACATCGACTGTACATCTTCCTGTAGATGCTGCCTGGCCTGCTGCATTCTACCAGCATTTTGTGTGTGTTGCTCGAATTTCCAGCATCTGCAGATTTCCTCGTGCTGGCAAATTCCTTGTAAGTTTTCTCTGCGCTTTCAATTTTTTCTTAGGTAGGTGACCAAACAACACACTATATTTCACGTTAGGCCACACAATCATCTTTTATAACTTCAACATAACATCCTCCCTCCTGTACTCAGTACTTTGATTTAAGGTCAATGTGCCAAGAGCTTTCCTTACAACTCTATATAGGGTTGAGGTTCTAAATTGGGGAAAGGCCAATTTTGTGGAAATGAGAAAGGATCTAGGAAAAGTGGATTGGGATAAGTTGTTTTCTGGCAAGGATGTGTTCAGTAAGTGGAAGGCCTTCAAAGGCGAAATTCTGAGAGTGCAGAGTTTGTATGCTCCTGCCAGGATTAGAGACAAAGTTGACAGGCATAGGGAACCTTGGTTTTCAAGGGATATTGGCGACCTGTTTAAGAAAAACAGAGAGATGCATAGCAGGTAGAGGCAACAGTGAACAAATGAGGTACTTGAAGAGTATAGAAAATGTAAGAAAATACTAAAGAAGGAAATCAGGAATGCAAAAAGAAGACATGAGGTTGCTTTGGCAGATAATGCGAAGGTAAACCCAAAGTGTTTCTACAAGTATATTAAAAGTAAAAGGACAGCAAGGGTCAAAATTGGACGCCTAGAAGATCAGAATGGTCACCTATGTGCAGAGCCTCAGGAGATAGGGGAGATATTAAACAGTTTTTTTGCATCAGTATTTACTCAGGAAACTGGCATAGCATATATGGAAAGAAGGGAAACAATCTGTAGTGTCATGGAACATACAGAGATTAAAGAGGAGGAGGTGCTTGATGCCTTACAGTGAATAAAGGTAGATAAATCCCCCGGACCTGACATGATATTTCCTTGGAATTTGAGAGAGACTAGTGTAGAAATTGCAGGGGCCAAGGCAGAAATATTTAAAATGTCCTTAGCCACGGGTGCGGTGCCGGAGGATTGGAGGGTAGCTCAAGTTTTTCCATTGTTTAAAAAAAGCTTCAGACGTAAACCAGGTAATTACAAGCCGGTGAGCCTGACATCAGTAGTAGGTAAATTATTGGAAGGTGTTCTGAGAGATCAGATATACAAGTATCTGGATAGGATTATTATTCCTGACAATTTTGTTCCCCATTGGTTCTTGAATATTACTTTTGATCTTCATAAGGTTTTAAAGTGTAAAATGGAGGCATTTGGAGTTAATGAATCAGTTGGACCACTCATGATCTATTTAGAGTGAGATCCCCTGCAAAACATATCTGCAGTTAGTGTCTACAATACACACTTCCTTGACTCAGCTTCTTTTATCTATTTATCTTTCAGTATGCGCGTGCTGTTCACAGCTCCCTGAAGGTGGCCACAGAAGTAGGTGGAATGTTAAAGGTGTATGCTGTACTTGGTTTCATTGGTCAGAGCATTGATGGTAGGAGTCGGGAAGTCATGTTACAGCTTTACAAATATGTTAGACTGCATAGACTGTATAGGAAGGACGCAGAAGCTTTAGAAGGATATTTATCAGGATGCTGCCAAAATGTAGACTATTAGCCCCAATGAACAGGTGAACAAATTTAGGTTGTTTTCTCTGAAGCTTTGGAAGCTGAGGAGTGGCCTGGCAAAAGTTTATAATTGTGGTAACTTCTACTTTACAAAAAGACCACTCCACAACTTGATGGCCAAAAGAGCATCTTTATCTGCGATGGCAAATGATATTTACAATACAGAGGCTTCCAGGTACCTCATGCGGCATGGGTGGAGGAACTATATACAATGCATACTGGGAGTAAAAACAGCAGAAGTAAAGACCCCGCCAACCCTGGATCCCGCCTCTTGCTACCAACAGCTCCCCGATTAGTATTATCTTGATTTTAATAATACTCACACTACAACAACAATATCATGAAATACATAGATAACTCAATGCTGCAACATCTGGACAGCTAGCATGCTCTTTACCTACAGCTCAGCATTGAATACCATCATCCCCTCAATAAACTCCAAGACCTTGGCTTCAATATCTCTTTGTGCAATTGTATCATCATGAGATGTTACAAATAGAATTAAACATCTTGTAGTCTAACAGTAGGAATTACCATTGGCAGCTTTAGATAATATGTGTAATTGTTAGAGAAATATTTGAAGGAAAATCTAAATTTTGTGCATCATGGAAGTGAAGAGTTTCCTGGTCTCCAAGATCCAGGAAGCAGTCATACTGTGTTGGCTATTAGCCTTGTTTTGGGCAGTAGTCAGATACCAAAGAATATAAGGTAAATAGAGTATGTGGCAGCTCGCATAGAGCCTATACATTAATATAATCCATTTTGGATAAACAGCTGATTTTATTGCACAGAATTCAACATCATTCTTTGCCAAAAGCAATCAGTAATATTTAGTAATATTCAGCCGACTAAACTAACAGCTGATGGGATTTCTTGCTCGAGAGCTAAGAAGTTTGATTTGTTCTGAAGTTGCTTCTCACTACAGTATTATAGATTACAATCGCTTGACCTGACAAATAGCTGCTTCTGCATTGCATTTCATGCATTTCTTTCCCCTGCTGTTTGCTGCTTTTCATTTTTCAAATGCAAGTCTACTTCAGCAAATTTATTTTGCTGGAGCACCATTAAATTATGGAACATTTATAGGCTATTCAGTGCACCCGATCCATGTTATCCAGCCTTACCTTGCTTTATAACACCAAGTCCATAGGCCTACAAGCTCTTCCTGTATTTATCTGAGTACCTTTGGGTTCTTCTGCCTTGAGCTCAATGCTTGAAAGGAAGTTAAAGATCTCTATTATATTCTGGATGGGAAAGACAATTCCTCATCTCACTTTGAATCCTTTTGTATTTATTTTAAATAATTTCCCTCATGCTTTTTGACTGATCTGCTGCCCAAACCCTTAATCCCACCCACAAAGATAAATAGCTTCCCATTATTTACACAGAGGCATCCTATAATTTTATTCACATTATTTGATAATTCTCTTATAGGTTTTTCCTCATTGTTACAATTTTCCAGTCCTAGCAACATGTCTGTACATTTTCTGAATCTCTCTCATCATCTTTCCTGTCAAGTAGAGACCAGAACTGTGTATAGTCTCTAGGTGGGGTCTAACTTGTGTAACTTTCCAGCATAACCTCCCTTTATTCTATGCTTTGGCTAATAAAGGAAAGCATCCAGTTGTCTATTTAACCACCTTTATTGATCTACCCTGTTAGGTTTAATGATCTGTGGATGTGAACTGCAATATCCAGTGGAAGAATTCCACAAGGCTTTTTGATGGAAATGGATTTGAATTAGACAGAGGATGCTTTGGGATGATTATGCCCAAAGGACTTTGGTATCCGCTTGCCTTCTATTCACATCCCCATTCTTTACACATAACTCCAAGTGGTTAGTAATGTCTGAGGAAGTCTTCCATTCAGCGGAGTCTTTTGCCAATTTATCGGAAGAAAGTTCATTCATAATCTCACATGATGGCCTTATTGGAATCCTTTGAGAGTTACCAGCAGCATTGAATTGCTTCTTTTAAAAAGCAGCCTGGAAAAGAAGGAAGAGAGTGAGTGAGTAGGCTTTTCAAAATCACACTCATATTGTTCCTCGGGGCTCCTTAGTAAAATCCCAAAAGAGACACAAACACAAAGGCTCACAAGCAATCAAAATGCAGATGGTGTAGAGACAAATAAACACAAAATTCAGGTTAGTGCATAGTACCATGACAACAGCCACAATGTCTGCCTTTTATAACAATTCAACATGCCACCACTGTGTGAAAGAGCAGGCAGTCTGGATGGCTGCTGGTAGAGGATTAAAGCTGCAGCATGGAGCCCTGGCTAATGACTGTATTCAGGATGTGATGAAGGGCAGTAGAATTGCCGATACGATGAAAGGCCCACCGTAGCTCCAGTGGAACGTACAGTCGACCCACCTAGTCAGCATATCCGAGGTCTGGGTATGCTGAGACAGGGCGCCATGTTACCACAGTAACCACAGTTGAAGTGTTTGCTGCAGTTTGGCCCGCGTCGCTCACCATCCAGCAAGTCAGATCATGAAGGGCAGAGCGTGTGAGGAAAATACATATAATGAAGTAATATAAGAAAGAAGAATTAACTGTGCCAGTCATGGCTCAGTTGGCAACTATCTTGAGAATTCCAGAACTCAAAGCCCAAAAATATAGACACTTTGATCTCCTACTGAAGGAGTGTGACTTTGCTGGAGGTGATCCTTTCTGGTTGAGGTAGTAACTCACAATGATCATCTTTTCAAAATAATATTGAATGCATACCATTTAAAAAGAACAGAAGAAGAGAAATGATCATTTATGGAGGTTTGATTTGGACTGCTAGGTGTTGCTGCTTACTCTACAGGTGGCTCTGTTGATGGTGTTCCACACCACAAGGGATCGTGTTGACCAGACATGTAATGTACATTAAGCAAGGAGTAATTTTCCGAATAATGACCTTTACCCATACACCACTCGCAATGAAGTTTTAAAGCCAGCAAGGTGAGAATGTAATCTGTGTTACACTGTGGCCGGGTTCCTGATAACGGCAGGAGAGTGAACTTCCTGTAGAACAAACAGTGGCAAAAGGTTCTGCCAACACTTGCTATGCCAGGTGAATGGACTTGCACTGCAGAACGCAAGCAAGTACGATGGAGCTCTTCTTCAAAGGAAGACATGATCAGGGCTGAGGCTGTGTTGATAGTGAATCTTTTGACCTATTCCATGTTATTCTGCCTCTGTTCCCACTGATGCCACCTCCTGGGCATCTCCTCAACCACTATTGGCCCACCAGAATGTTTTCAAATCCTGGCTATCATGGTTCCCCTCTTCTGCCAGCCTCCCATGAAATTTGATGTCCTTTAACTCAATGGTGAGGATTTCAACATCACCAAACAGTCCAGAATCCTGCTCCCACAATTGTGTACATTTGGCCTTTATCTCTAGGCCATTCTGGTTAATCAGAGACTGCCTCTGTATGCAGTTGTGATGGATCCAATGGAGTTAATTTACGGGTAGGTAGACAATTTGTGCCTGTACAATATTTTTACCTTTCCTTTAATATTACTGAGAAAAAAACAAGTTTGGTCATTTCACAAAGCTGTTTGTAAAAGTTTGCTGGGTATAAACTACAGTGATTACAATTTTTGAGTTGTAGTCAGCGATGTATACAGCAGAACAAAGTAATTGCACTGTCACATTATTGCATTTATATTTGTGACTACAATGCATACGTACATAACTTGCTACAACATCTTTTGACAAATGAGAAGGACGTTAAAGTAAGTGCAAGACTTTAAATTATTTGTGAAAATATGATCACAACACAAATGACACTGCCAATGCTTTCTTCTTAATTATTTCTTAAAATTTATTTGTTTAGAGCAGATGTTCCCAAAGTAGGTGATACTGTCATCTTAGTGGCAGTGGGTGTTTTTAAGGGGATGATAAGGATACAGGGGGTGGTGGGGGTGTGTGCTCAGTAGCAAACTGAGCAGCTGGAGGATTATCGGCTTTTTTAAACATCTGAATTACTTATTATAAGCATTTGATCCCCAGTACCTTACAATTGATCACAATAGACACATAATCACCTCATCTCTTGCTAACCCATCATTCTCTTCGACTTTGCTTGAAGTACATTACATTTACTGAAAAGTAATGCAACACCTCTGTATTTGGCATACCATGAAATCTGGACTGAAGGAATCTGTTATTTCTAGGCCCAGCTCACACATTATTGCCACTTATTACTGTAGTACAGCACTAACTAGTATGATTCCCATATTCTAATCACGCAGTGACACATTTCCTGTGAGTTAGGGCATGGCATTTTTCTGTTCAGTTTGAATGGTCTCAACCTCATTTCTCTAGCCCACGGCCTAACTGAGATATCGCTACCCTACTTCAAGCACCTTCAGGCAGAGAGTCAGGTTCTGCCTGAGCTATGATGATGGCTTTCCCCTTTGTTGATCACAGTGCTTGTAGTTGGACTTACGCAATAGGGGATTGACTGTGGTTATTAATCTATAATGAAAGAAACAGAAGCAGACCCAATGAAAAAGAAGTGTAGACAGCATAATGTAGAATATCTGAAATATGAATTTATACCAGTACCAAGCAACCAACAGCAGCCAATGTGTCTGTTTTGTAAAAAAAAGATTTTTCAAGTGAGGCAATGGAACTGTCAAGGCTTCTTGAACGTTTGAAGAGAATACACAATGATAAAACTAAAAGAACTTGACTTGTTTTCATTCACTTTGTGAAAACTTTCAGAAATTCAAAATATGTTTGCCGGAACTTCACAACAAAACAGTGATGGTTTGTGTGCTTCATACAACATTTCATTGTTTATTGCTAAATCTCACAAACCCCATGCAATTGGAGAAGAACAGATTCTGCCAGCAGTAAAGGAGGTTCTGAATACGTTTTGCATAAGTCACCAGACTAAATAATTAAAGTGATCCTGCTCAGTGATAACTCTGTTCAAAAATGAAATATCTTAGAATGTGGAAGACACGTTGTACAACGTACTTAGAACAGAATTTGTTCTGCAGTTGGATGAGCCAACTTGGCAAAGCAATGAATCTTGCTTCTTGGTTATGCTTCCTTCATAAAACATGAAAACCTGGTCCAAGAGTTGTTATTTACAAGGGGACTGGAAACAAACATGAAGGGGGAATTGTTATTTTGGGTTATTGAGCAATTTTTCAAAGAGAAGGACATTGTGCATCACCATTCTCGTGGAACCATCAATGACAAGAGGCCTCGGTGGGGATAAAACTTGCTTGCAAAAGGCTGAAGCTAATTTATTTACCATTCACAAACAAGAGAAAATCTGCAGATGCTGGAGATCCAAGTAACACAACCAAAATGCAGGAGGAACTCAGGAGGCCAGACATAATCTCTAGAAAAGTGTATAGTCGATGTTTGGGGCTGAGTCCCTTCAGCAGTACTGGAGAAAAAAAGATGTAGAGCCAGAGTAAAAGGGTGGTGGGAGGGGAGGGAGCAAAACAAGGTGGTAGGTAAAACTGGGAGGGGGTGAGTGGTGAAGTAAAGAGTTGGGAAGTTGATTGGTGAAAGAGATACAGGGCTGGAGAAGGGGGTATCTAATAGGAGAGGACTGAAGGCCATGGAAGAAAGAAAAATGGGGAGGAGCCCCAGAGGGAGGCAATGGGCAGGCAAGGGGATAAGCTGAGAGAGGGACATAGGAATGTGGAATAGAGAAGCGGGGGGTTATTACTGGAAGTTAGAGAAACCGATGTTCAAGCCATCAGATTGGAGGCTACCTAGATGGAATATAAAGTGTTGCTCCTCCAACCTGAGTGTGGCCTCATCACGACTGTAGAGGAGGCCAGGGATGGACAAGTCAGAATGGGAATGGGAAGTGGAATTAAAATGGGTGGTTACTGGGAGATTCCTCTTTTTCTGGCAGATGGAGCTTAGGTGCTCAGTGAAGCAGTCTCCCAATCTACGTCGGGTTTCACCAAAATACAAGAGGCCACACCAGATCACCAAATACAATAGATAACCACAACAGTCTCACAGGTAAAATGTTGCCTCACCTGGAAGGACTGTTTGTGGCCTTGAATAGTAGTGAGAGAGGAGGTGCAAGGGTAGATGTAGCATTTGTTCTGCTTGCAAGGATAAGAGCCAGGAGGGAGATCAGTGGGGAGGGATGAATAGACAAGGGAGTCACTTAAGTAGTAATCCCTGTGGAATTCTGTGGGGGGGAGGGAAAGATGTGCTTGGTGGTGGGATTTCATTGGAGATTGCAGAAGTTTCGGAGAACTATGTGCTGGACGCACAGGTTGGTGGGGTGGTAAGTGAGGACAAGAGGAACCCTATCCCTGGCAGGGTAGCAGGAGGTCGGAGTGAGGGCAGACGTGCATGACGTGGAAGCAATGCGGTTGAGGGCAGGTTGATGGCAGAGGAAGGGAAACCTCTTTCTTTGAAGAAGGAGGACACCTCCTTTGTCCTGGAATAAAAAGGCCTCATCCAGAGAGCACATGCAGCCGAAACGGAGGAATTGAGAGAAGAGGATGGGATTTTACAAGTAACAGGGTGGGAAGAGGTATAGGGTGGTGTGGGAACATGGTGGAAAGAGGGAAGAGGTATAGTCCAGGTATTTACCATTTGCTGTCTAATTCAGACACATCTTGTTGCTTAAAAACTAAGCAATCGGCTGCACAAATAATTAAATACTATTATCACAGCAATAAATAAAATTGTCCTATGCTCTCAGTTAGACTATTTTGAGAGCTTTGTATAGAAAGTGCTGAACAGTTTGAGAGCCTGCTGTTGCACATAGAAGTCAGATGGTTTTCAAAAAGAAACTGAGATAAAATTGTTTAAAGACTCAAATGCTTCATTCAGTAATCAACTCAAGAATAATTGATATGACGCTGCTTATTCGTTGGAATTATTTGTAAAGTTGCATGGAATCACCATTCAATTGCAAGGAAATTATGTGAATGTTATCAAAGTCAGATAAGTTGTGTCCACATTTCTGTCCAAGTTAACTCTATTTAATTTTTTCCGTCATAACCTTTTCCAATTTCTGCATCTCTCCAAGTTGGAAGAGAAAAAAAGAATACCAGATGATGATCTTCAAGTATACGTTGCCCACATGGGTGAGCTGCATAATGACATATCAGAGACATTTCAGGGTTTTCTCGTGATCTAAATTCCAGATTGGATAATAAATCCATTCCTGAACAACTTGTAATGAGGAATTAACAAGAAGGATAGAGGAAGAACTGATCTTGCTACAAAATGAACTTGAGCTGAAGCTGTGGTTTCAATAAATTATATCAGGGCATTTGGTTGCAGAAGGGAATCTCTGACTATTATTGTTCACTGTGGAAAAAGGTCAAGATGCTCTTTATCATGTTTCCAACAGCATATCTAGACCATAAGACATTGGAGCAGAATTGGGCCATTTGGCCAGTTGAGTCTGCTTGACCATTTGATCATGGCTAATCCATTTCCCTCTCAACTTCATTCTCTTACCTTATCCCCATAACGTTTCACACCATGATTTATCAAGAATCTATCCACCTCCACCTTAAATACACTCAAAGACCTGGCCTCCACAGGTGCCTGATGCAGCAAATTCCACAGATTCATCACCCTCTGGCTAAAGAAATTTCTCCTTATCTCTGTTCTAAATGTACAGTATGTCCCTCTATTCTAAGGTTATGCCTTCTGATTATAACCCCTCCCCACTAAGTGAAACATCCTCACCATTATCCAGTTTATCTAGGCCATTAAAAATTTGATAGGTTTCAATGAGAACTCGCCCCATTCTTCTTCTAAATTCCAGTAAGTACAGGCCGAGAGCCATCAAACGCTCATCATAAGATAAGCTTTTCAATCACAGAATCATTTTTTCTTGCCTCCTTTGACATTCCTCCAATGTCAGCACATCCTTTCTTAAAAAAAGGGGCCCAAGTCTGTTCACGATACTCCAAGTGAGGCCTCACCAGTGCCTCATAAAGCCTCAGCATTGCATCCTGGTTTTTATATTCTAGTCCTCTCGAAATGTACCTTCCTCACCACAAAATCAATCTGCAACTTAACCTTTAGAGAATCCTACACAAGCACTCCCAAGTCCCTTTGCATTTGGGATTTTTATTTTTCTCTCCATTTAGAAAATAGAACATAAATATAGAAAACCAACAGCACAGTGCAGGTCCTTCGGCCCACAAAGCTGTGCCGAACATGTCCTTAACTTAGAAATTACCTAGGGTTACCCATAGCCATCTATTTTTCTGAGCTCCATTTACCTATCCAGGAGTCTCTTATCATTTCTCTATCATTTCTCCCTCCACCACTGTCGCCAGCAGCCCGTTCCATGCACTCACCACTGTCTGTGTGAAAAACTTACCCCTGACATCTCCTCTGTACCTACTTCCAAGCACCTTAAAACTGTGCCCTCTCGTGCTAGCCATTTCAGCCCTGGAAAAAATCTACATGATCAATGCCTCTCATCATCTTATACACCTCTCATCCTCTGTCACTTCCAGGAAAAGAGGCCGAGTTCACTCAACCTATTCTCATAGGGCATGTTCCCCAATCCAGGCAACATCCTTGTAAATCTCCTCTGCACCCTTCTATGGTTTTCACATCCTTCCAGTATTTAGGCGACCAGAACTGAGCACAGTATTCCAAGTGGAGTCTGACCAGGGTCCTATATAGCTGCAACATTACCTCTCGGCTCTTAAACTCAGTCTCACGATTGATGAAGGCTTTCTTAACCACAGAGTCGACCTGTGCAGCAGCTTTGAGTATCCTATGGACTCGGACCCCAAGATCCCACTGATCCTCCACACTGCCAAGAGTCTTACCATTGATACTATATTCTGCCATCTTATTTGACCTACCAAAATGTACCACCTCACACTTATCTGTTTTTAACTCCATCTGCCATTCCTCAGCCCATTTTTGCATCCTATAAGTGTCCCGCTGTAACCTTTGACAGCCCTCCACACTATCCACAACACCCCCAACCTTTGTGCCATCAGCAAATTTACTAACCCATTCTTCCACTCCCTCATCCAGATCATTTATAAAAATCACGAAGAGTAGGGGTCCCAGAACAGATCTCTGAGGCACACCACTGGTCACCGACCTCCATGCAGAATATGATTCATCTACAACCACTCTTTGTCTTCTGTGGGCAAGCCAGTTCTGGATCCACAAAGCAATGTCCCCTTGGATCCCATGCCTCCTCAGCTTCTCAATAAGCCTTGAATGGGGTACCTTGTCAAATTCCTTGCTGAAATCCATATACTCTACGTCTACTGCTCTATCTTTGTCAATGTGTTTAGTCACATCCTCAAAAAACTCAATCAGGCTCATAAGGCATGACCTGCCTTTCACAAAGCCATGCTGACTATTCCTAATCATATTATGCCTCTGCAAGTATTCATAAATCCTGCCTCTCAGGATCTTCTCCATCAACTTACCAACCACTGAAGTAAGACTCACTGGTCTAGAATTTCCTGGGCTATCTCTACTCCGTTTCTTGAATAATGAAACAACATCCACAATCCTCCAATCCTCCAGAACCTCTCCCGTCTCCATTAATGATGCAAACATCATCTCCAGAGACACAGGAATCTCCCTCCTTGCATTCCACAGTAGCCTGGGGTACATCTTGTCCGATCCCGGTGACTTATCCAACTTGATGCTTTCCAAACGTCCCAGCACATCCTCTTTCTTAATATCTACATGCTCAAGATTTTCAGTCTGCTGTAAATCATCCCTGAAATCGCCAACACCCTTTTCCGTAGTGAATACTGAAGCAAAGTATTCATTAAGTACCTCTGCTATCTCCTCCAGTTCCATACACACTTTTCCACTGTTACACTTGGTTGGTGCTATTCTGTCACAGTTTACCTTCTTGCTCTTCACATACTTGTAGAAATCCTTGGGGTTTCCTTAATCCTGGCTCCTTCTGGCTCTCCTAATTTCATTTCTAAGCTCCTTTCTGCTAGCCTTATAATCGTCTAGATCTCTATCATTACCTAGTTTTTTGGAACTTTTCATAAACTCTTCTTGACTAGATTTACAAGCGCCTTTGTACACCATAACTAATTTTACAACAGCCTTCGTACACCAAAAAGTCGATGCTTTTATTCCTTCTACCGAAGTACATGACCATGGACTTCCTGACTCTGTACATCGCATACCGCATACCACTTCTTTGTCCATTAACTTAGACTTACCTGTTTAAGTTCTTCAGCAGCCTTCATGCTTCCTCAACACTACCTGCCCCTCCACCTACCTTTGTATCATCGACAAACTTGGCCACAAAGCCATCAATTCCGTCATCCAAATTATTGATATAAAAAGTAAAATGAGGCAGTCTCAACACTGGCCCCTGTAGACAACCACTAGTCACCTACAGCCAATCAGAAAAGGCCCCCATTATTTCCACTCCTTGCCTCCCACCAATCAGCCAAAGCCCTACCCATGCTATTATCTTTCCTGTACACATACCATGAGTCTCATCTTGCTTCATGTGTGGCACCTTGGCAAATGCCCTTTAAAAATCCAAGCACATAACAACAACTGATTCTCCTTTGTCTTTCCTGCATGTTATTTCCTCGAAGAATTCCAACAGATTTGTCAGGCAAGATTTTCCCTTAAGGAAACCATGCTGACTTTGGCCGTCTTTATCATGTGCCTCAAAGAACCCCAGTGCCTCAACCCTACCAATCAATACCAAGACCTTCCCAGCTGCTGAGGTCAAGCTAACTGGCCTATAATTTTGTTTCTTCAGCCTCCCTCCCTCCTTGAAGGGTGGAGTGACATTTGTAATTTTCCAGTCCTCCAGAGCCATTCCAGAATCTTGTTTGGGAACCACTGGTTTAGAAATACAGCACGGAATAGCCCTCCTAGTGCCAGGAGCTGTGCCACCCAGCAATCCACCTATTTAACCCGAGCCTAACAATTTGCAATGGTTAATTAACCTCTAACCAGCATATCTTTGGACTATGGGAGGAAACCAGAGCACATGTAGAAAGCCCACATGATGATGGGGAGAACATACAAGTTCCTTATAGACAGCACTAGAATGGATCTCAGAACTCTGACCCCTGATCTGTAATAACCTCATGCTAACTGCTACCTTGGTCTCTTCTGCCTATTGTTGATGTTGTACTGTGGTTAATCGTAATACCTGTGGCCCATGCACCGTGGTTAAAGATTTATTCAGACAAATTTCACTGCTGTGACTAAACATCAAAAGGCCCTTGTGTATCAGCTATTGTTTTTACCAACTGTTCCAGCCTTGTTTCCTTTGGCACTAGATTCTATTTGCAGCAAGTACAAGAGCTATCAGACCACTTTCTCAGTGCTGAGGTTGTCTTCCCAACAAAATGGGTGTGACATGCTCTGAATATGCAGTAATGTGTTTAGACATTTCTCTTTCTTATGGCTTGGATATTCCATTAAGATTGAAGGCAGGATAAATATGAGCCGTTACCTGCCTTTCATTTCAGTATTTTGCATTTAAATCTTTGGGAGGCACTATTTAAAAGATGTTTATCCCACATCCTTCCCATCAAAATTGTCATAAAAATTGCAAAATGCAGCTCTTGAATAAAAAGGCATCTCTTTGCAGTCATTAAAGATACCGGTCTCTGTTCCAATAGAACAGACAGCATTTAATTTCCAAATTTTCAAATGCTGTAAGTTAGCACAATTAATATTTTATGCACTTGCATTAGTGGTCTAATATATAAGTGGGTAAAGAGTCCTTTAAGAGCTGCTATCTTTTTTTCTGATCATGTCATTGTGTGTCTCTCTCTCTTTCTTTGTGAAAACATTGTAAAGAACATAAGTTATTTAAATTGGCTCCACAGAAACAAAGCAGCATCCAAACCATACTGAAAAGCAGGCTCCAAAAAAAGTTTCCAAGGTTATATAATCAGACTATTACATTGTTTTGTCTTCATTGAATAGCTCATGTGGATTTTCTTACTTCTGTTTTCCAGCAAAGGGTTAGCTTGCATGCAGCTTTATGTTGCATAATAGCCTGTTTTAAAGGAGAGTCACAGAGCTACTTTATTGACCCGAAAGGATGGTTACTGTCAGAGTTCCCCAGCCTGTCAGCTGGAACTTGTTGGAAGGGCTTTGAAAACTGGAGAGGAATGGAACACAGTGCTTGCTCTGTTTTCTGGGGCTGTTGTAGTTGAGAATAAGAGTATCTCTGCAAGTCGGCTGAAAAAGTCGAGAGCCCAATATCCGTGAGTCCATGTCAGAATCCAAAGTCAAAGACATACTGTTCAGTCTGATTGTTTGTTTGTTTATTTATTTATTGACATACAGTATGGAATAGGCCATTCCAGCCCTTAGAGCTGTGCTGCCCAGCTATCCCAGGATTTCACCCTAGCCTAATCACAGAACAATTTACAATGACCAATTAACCTACCAAATGGTACGTCTTTGGAGAAGGTTGTGGGAGGAAAGCAGAGCACCCAGAGGAACCTCACACGATCACAGGGAGAAAGTACAATCTCCTTACAGGCAGTGCTGGGAATCGAACTCGGGTCACTCATACTGTAAAGCATCGTGCTAACCACTACGTCACAGTGCACACCCCACACGAGTGGATGGGTGATGGGGAGGAACGGGGCTTGTTTTGCCATTGTTATTTTGTTGCTTGTGCTCTGTTATGTTGTGTTCTGTATTGTTTGACCGAGCATTGTGGGCGTGCTATGCTGGCGCCAGATTGTGTGGCACCACTTGCAGGCTGCCTCCGCTACACCCTCAGATATGTTGATTGTTAATGCAAATAAAGCACTTACTGTATGTTTTGATGTACGTGTGATAAATACATTTGAACCTCGATTCTCATTCCATTGGCTTCTTCCCAGAAATTCACAAACCCTCCTGCTTCCCACTGCATACCATATGGAATCCCGGGCGAAATTGCACCAGCAAAAGTAACTCATCGCACTTGGAGAAGCACCAGGAGTTGGAAATTGACGCACACATTTGCAATGGTTCATAAAATTGAACAGAGGTTGCAATGTTTAAAGACCTGAAGTACTTGCTTTTATATAACGTTTTCCTAAGAACATTTCATAGTATTTGTGGGCCTATGCTGTAATATGTGGAACATTTTGACACAGCAGTTACAATAAACAGCACAGTCAGATTAACCAGTTTATATAGTTTCTGTTAGGGATATTGACAGAGGGACTTAAATCGGCCGGGACCTCTGATTTAACTTCTCTATTTTCACAATGGTATCATGGAGTCATCATTGGATAAGACTGGGGTCCTGGATTAATAACTCTTGGAAGAGACTGAACAGGGATCTTTTTGCATAAAAAGCAATAAAGTGATTAATATTGCAGTGTGAAAATTTGGAGAGATGCCTTGGTTAACTGTCATGATGTCAGTTGTGGGTTTTGTTGTACCTAATTGTGAATGATGTAGCACCCCTATTATGCTCTGTAACTTGCAAAGCTGTTTGATTGCAGAGCTGCCTTATTCACTGTAGAGAGTGAGGCTGTATTGTCTGAATGAAGAACAATCAACACCTACAGGGGAAATACGAGGAGTGACATTAATAATCAATAAGCATATAATAGATGGCAGACCCCAGGCTAAATGCAGTCATTCAGATGAAGCTGAATGCAGAAAATTCAGCTGCCATGGCTGTGTAGTTTGGGTGCTCCTAAATGATTACTCTGTGTAATGATATTTATTCCCAGTGCAAGAAAATAAACCCTTTTGACAGTGAAACACAGAAAACATTTAATATAAATGGGTTAACGCATCAGTTCATGATTGTGGGCAGAGAAGTGTTATCCAAAAGCAAGTGTTTCTCTGCCTCTTTCTACAGTATTATTTTTATCATCCTGTATTTTTTTCCCAAGCACAAAATAAGAGGAGGCATTTCCTGCCTATGAGGTTGCTATGAAGTGGATTTCCTACTCGCCACTGATTATTTCTGGGATCAAATGCCATTTCCTGCTTCAATTCAGGCCCCAAAGAAGGCCAGCTCTGTCTCCACACAACCATTTATAAATCCATGAGGCCTATAGCAAAATCTTGGGCAGTCTCCCTGGGGAATGGTAGGTGACGTGTCCTAAAGTGATAATGCAACATATTGCAAATGAGCCGAAGTATTCTGTCCCAAAAGTAGAATTTTGAAGCCCTCTGGATGCAAGATATATTTATTGACAAAATACTAGAAGTGAAGCCTCTGAGTAATAAATAAATGTTGTAAGTGCTTCAAAGACCATTGGTGGTGTTTAGTAAGTGAATTACACATTGAATTCATTGATCGATCAGCCATTTTCCTCTAAACCTCCATTCATGTAAAACTGTAAGCAGACTCTAATGGAGAACTGAGGGAGTGCCTTGCTGTTGAAGTGCCATCTTTCATATGTGATCTTAAACCAAAGTCCTGTCTGATCATTGGTAGATTTGATTTCTCTATTAGAAAACAAAGGATTATTCCCAGGATCCTGGTCAATATTTCCCCCTTTATTATTTTGTTACTTATGCAAGCAGAAGCAGAGATTTCATGACAGTTTCATGGCTACGTGATTGCTTTGATGTGAAACAGATTATGGCATTTCCAACATTACAGAAGTAACTACACTCAATGAGACTTGGGGGCATCCTGAAAGAGATGTGAAAGGTAGTTTAGATGCACATGGCTGTCTGTCTGTCAGCAGTTTTTACCATTCTTTCTAATATTTCCCTTCCACGCTTCTGAAAAGCTTTTGAAGAAAGAAGCAGGAAACCGGATAATCCAAGATATTCGTCCCACTTTTCTCTCTCAATTTATACTCAGCAATTGGGTGTGCACTGTGAGGCAAGCAAAGCAAAGTTGGCCCCTTCTTACCTTTATCCTAATTTAAAATATACCCTTGCTCTGTTGCAGTTTTCTGTTCAACTTTGTGCATATCAGCTCTACGTTTGAACTGACAGCTGTCAGAGAGCTTTCTTACATATTTTCTTGAAATTGAACACCTAGTACCAGGTTGGAATTTCATTGGATTTTCCTTCTCTGAAATTTAGCCACAGTTTAGACAGTTCCAAATGAAAATCGATGAGTTGGGACAGGCCTGTCTCTCTCAGTTGGAAGATCTAGCATTGACATGCAAGGGTTAATGATAAAAATGATGCTTGGAAGAGGAGTTGAATGTTTCTTTTCCTCAATAGCCGAAGAGTAGTCTGAAGCATAGCACAGTGGAGTAGTGGGTAATGCAACTCTTTACAGGACCAGCTGTAATGTAGGGATTTGTTTCCTGCATCTTTCTCTAATGAGTTTATATGTAGGTTTCCTCCAAATCCTCCGGATGCCACATTCCAAAGACGTATGAGTTAGGATTAATGAGTTGTGGGCACACTATGTTGGCACTGGACCCATGGCAACACTTGCTGACTGCCCAGCACAACTTACTCTAATTTGACATAAATTACACATTTACGGATTCAAGATTCAGGATTGTTTATTGTCAGTTCCTTTACACAAGTGTAATGGAGAATGAAGTAATTATGAGCACAAGGTATTCTGCAGATGCGGAAGAACGGCCCCTCCCC
This sequence comes from Hypanus sabinus, assembly GCF_030144855.1. Lineage (NCBI taxonomy): Eukaryota > Metazoa > Chordata > Chondrichthyes > Myliobatiformes > Dasyatidae > Hypanus > Hypanus sabinus. The sequence continues at coordinate 23,162,030 of NC_082725.1, read as the reverse complement.
AATTTACAGTGCAGAGGAGGCCATATCGGAAGCACTGGATAGAGAAGACGACCCCAAAAGATTCACAGGTGAGATGTTGCCTCACCTGGAAGGACTGTTTGGCTCCCTGAATGCAGGTGAGGAAGGAAGTGAATGGGCAGGTGCAGCATTTCTGTTGCTGGCAGGGATACATGCTAGGAGGTAGCTTAGTGGAGAGGGTTGAATGGACAAGGGAATCATGGAGAGAGCGATCCCTGCGGAAAGAGGAGAGTAAGAAGGAGGTAAAGATGTATTTGGTGGTTGGTGGCAGAAGTTGCAGAGCATGATGTGTAGGGCACAGAGGCTCTTGGGGTGATAGGTGAGGACAAAATGAACTCCATCCCTGTTAAGACAGCAAGAAAATGGAGTGAGCACCATGTCCAGGGAAAGGAGAAGATATAGGTGAGGGCAGCGTCAATGGTTGCGGAAAGGAAATCCATCCTCTGAAGAAGGAGGATGTCTCTGATGTCCTGGAAAGGAAGGCCACATCCTGGGAACAGATGCAGCGGAAGTGAAGGAACTGAAAAAAGGGAATAGCATTTTCACAGGAGACAGGGCAGGAAGAGTTATTGTCAAGATAGCCGTGGGAATCAGTAGATTTATAAAAGATGGAGGGAGACAGTTTGTCTCCAGAAATAAAGACAGAGGAATTTGGAAAGTTGGGACAGATGTAAGAAATGGACCAAGTGAACTTAAGGGCAAGGTGCAAGTTGGAGGCATAGTTGATGACATTGACGAGCTCAGCGTGGGTGCGTGAAGCAGCACCATAAAGCGGTCATCAATGTAACATAGAAAGAGTCAGTAAGCGTTACTAAGGAAGGCTTGGAACATAAACAGTCCCACATAGCCAATGAAAAGGCCTGCATAACTGGTAGATAAAAGTGTATGAGGACTGGACATCAATGGTGAAAAGGATATTATTCTCCACCGCTCATGGTGGTAATGAAATAATTGTTACTCCTGATCCAATACAGTATAAAAAAAGATAAAGAATACAATAATAATAATAATCAAGATCGAAATAAATGTAAATACATATGTTAGCCAATAGATATAGACTGATTGCATGTCCATAAAGTGACACTAGGCACAGGGGTGCATAAGGTGACTGACAGTAAATAATAAAGCAGAAGTGCTTGGAGTGTAGAGTGGTAGGTAATGGGCGGTAGTGTTGATCAGCTTTACTGCTTTGGGAAATAACTGTTTTTGAGTTCAGTGGTCCTGGCACGAATGCTATGTAGCCACCTTCCTGATGGTAGTGGGACAAACAGTCCCTGAGCATGGTGGATGGGACCTATCATGATGTTATATCCTTTTTCTGACATGTCTCTGATATATATGTCATTGGTGGTGGGTGGGCAGTTTTGACTACCAGTTGTAGTGTCTACCTGTCCGCCAAAGGGCAGTTTCCATACCAAGCAGTGATGCAGCACGTCAGGATGCTCTCTGCTACACATCTGTACAATCATGAGTACATGGATGTGCAATGTCCAGCTTTTCTCAGCGTCCTCACAAAGCAGAGCTTTCCTGACTGTGTAGGATGTGTTCTGGGACCATGAGAGATTGTGTGAGATGTGCACTCCTAGGAATTTGAAACTGCTTGCAGCTTCCACTGATGTGCCAATGATGTAAAGGTGGGCATAGCTGGTACGAGTTCTTCTGAAGTCGATAACCATCCCATTTGCCTTGTTACCATAGAAGATTACAGCACAGAAATAGGCCTTTTGGCCCTTCTTGGCTGTGCCAAACCTATTTTTTTGCCTAGTCCCACTGTCCTGCTCCTGGACCTTATCCCTCCATACCTCTCTCATCCAGGTACCTGTCTAAGTTTTTCTTAAATGTTAAAAGTGAGCCCGCATTTACCACTTCATCTGGCAGCTTATTCCACATTCCCACCACTCTCTGTGTGAAGAAGCACCCCCCCACCCAATCTTCCCTTTAAACTTTTCCCTCTTCACCCTTAACTCATGTCCTCTGGTGTTTTTCTCCCCTAGCCTCAGTGGAAAAAGCCTGATTGCATTTATTCTATCTATACCCACAATAATTTTATATACCTCTATCAAATCTCCTCTCATCTTCCACGCTCCACGGAATAAAGTCCTAACCTATTCAATCTTTCTCTGTAACTCAGTTTCTCAAGTCATGGCAACATCCTTGTAAACCTTCTCTGCACTCTTTCAAACTTATTAATATCCTTCCTGTAATTCAGTGACCAAAACTGCACACAATACTCCAAATTCAGCCTCACTAATGCCTTATACAACCTCACCATAACTTTCCAACTCTTATACTCAATACTTTGATTTATAAAGGCCAATGTACCAACAGCTCTCTTGACGACCCTATCTACCCGCGACACCACTTATAGGGAATTTTGTATATGTGTTCCCAGATCCCTCTGTTCTACTGCACTCCTCAGTGCCTTACCATTTACCTTGTATGTTCTACCTTGGTTTTTCCTTCCAAAGTGCAATACCTCACACTTGTCTGTATTAAACTCCATCTGCCATTTGTTAGGCCATTTTTCCAGCTGGTCCAAACCCCTCTGCAAGCTTTGAAAACCTTCCTCACTGTTCACTACACCTCCAATCTTTCTATCATCAACAAATTTGCTGATCCAATTTGCCACATTATCATCCAGATCATTGATATAGATGACAAATAACAATGGACCCAGCACTGAACCCTGCAGTACACCACTAGGCACAGGACATTACAGAAGATTTTATTTTCCTGCCACCAGGCCTTGAGCTTTTCCACCTCCTCTCTGTAGGCTATCTCACAATTGCTGGTGATGAACCCTACGACTCATCAGCGAACTTGACAATGTGATTACTCGGGTGTTTATTGTATAGTCATGTGTGAGCACAGTGTACAGTAGTGGTCTCAGCACACAGTCCCTGTATTGAGAATGATGGGGAAGGAGGAGTGGTTGGGCATCTTAACTATCTGAAGTCTGTTCTTTCGGAAGTCAGATGCTGATGTATTTGTTCTGAGGAGTTGGGAGTTTGATCACCAAGGTTTGCGACACAAAAGTGTTGAATGCTGAGCTCAAATGCAGAAGCAGCATTCTGACATGTGTCTTTGTTTTCTAGGTACATTCAGGGACAGGTGTGTTCACTGTGGGGTTTGACAAATAAAGCTAATCTTTAAACTTGCTTCTTGGTGGAGCGAGTAACTCTCACACTGAATGCCTGAATATTTGGCATGCCATGACTACAAAGAATGCTGGAGAGTGAAATCTATTCTCAATAATTCAATTTTTATTGCATGCAGCAACTTCCTTTTTAGGTAGTAAATTTCCATGATTCTAGAATGGATTTTCACATCCAATTTGCAGGTAATAGAGCACAGACAAACCCTGTGACTATTGCTTGGTCTTCAACCAGTTGACAAGTGTATGGAGCATTACCGGAGCTGAGAAGCAAGAAAACCGCTGTTGGAAGTGTTACATTCACAGAAGTACAAGTCCCACAAAATATTTTGTGTTTTAAAGCGATATCCCTTGAGTGAATATTAAATGAACAGTAATTACAGTTACTGCTGTGCTTGTGTAAGTGTTAAATGTCTCAACAATGTTTCCTATTTTGTTTGGGTTTTAAACATAAATGATAATGTGGTTTTATGGAATAAATAAAGGCTTGCTAAAATGTGCAGAATGAAATTATTATGAGTGCTTGTGGGAGAGAATAATGTTGAGTGTAATTAATGTCCAAAATAAGCACAATTTTAAAATCCTGTTTAATTATTCAATCATTGGCTCAAATTTCCTGAGTCTAATATCGCTATGTGTTCTTGCATAATAGTGAAAAAAATAATGATAGCAATTTCTGCTCTCCACATTCCTGTAGAAATCCTGAAGCTCTTGTCAATTACACTGAGAAAGCGTTGGACGTTATGTGGGTATTGATTATATGTGCTGTAATAGACAAGGCAATTGTCATTACATTTAAACATTTACCATGACCATGAAATTAGTCATTATATAAGTCAAAACAGATCTGCATTCAGTATTCCACCTATAATGTGAGCTGGAGATAGTACCTTGTGGACTTTTTGCACTAGTTTCAAAAAGTGAGTGAGCCCATTAGGACTCATATATGGAGCAGGAGGACCTGGACTGAGTTGGAGACAGTCCCTTGCAGACTTTATGTGCCAGTTTTAAAAAGCAGGTGGAGCCTGTCGGAACTAGTCCGCAGAGCGGAAGATCACAGAGTGAGTTGGAGACAATTCCTTGTGGGCTTTACCCGACAGTTTTAAAAAATGAACAGGATCTGGCAGGACTTGGGGACTTGTCTGTGAAGCGGCAGATCATGGACTGAGTTGGAGACAGTTCCTTATGGACTTTAAGCTCCAGTTTTAAAAAGCCACAGGGGCCTGTTGTGACTTGTCTATGGAGTGGGAGGTTTCTTGGGTTAATAGTAACAAGGGTTAATTAGCAATGGCCAATAAAATAAGGTGGGGTTTGAGCAGAGTGACCATTGTTGGAGTGGCCACTGGTAGAGTGACCAGGCTTTGGCGCAAGAGGCTTAGGCAAGAAGCGGCATGGACTAATACTAAAGTTTGAGAAGTTAGAGGCATAGCAAGTGCAGGCAGGATGGTATTTCAGGCAGTGGAATGTTCCTCTTGAAAGATGTGGGATTTCAGGGGATCTGAAGTTCTCCTTGATGACTACATCTGCAGGAAATACACCCAACTTTTCAGCTCCTTACTGAAAAGGTCAAAGAACTTGAGCTGGAGCTGGATGCACTCGTGACCATCCAGGCGGTTGAAAACTTCATAGATGAGTATTTTACTGAGATGGCCACACCCAGAGTACAGACTTCAGATTGTAGATGGGTGACCACCAGGAGAAGTAAGGTGTGTAAAAAGTCAGTGCAGAGTTTCCCTGTGGCCATTCGACTCAGCTACAAGTACTCTGCTTTGGTTACTGCTGGAGGTTATTGCCTGTTAGGGTACAGAACCAGCAGCCAGGCCGTTGGCACTATGACCATTTGTGAGGCTCAGCAGGGAAGGGTGAAGTCAGGCAGAGCGGTAATGATAGGTGACTCGACAGTTAGGAGATTCAGTGGCTGCAAAAGAGGTCAGAATGATGTGTTGCCTCCTAAATGCTAGGCAAGGTGCACATGGGCACCAATGACATAGCTAGAAAGGAGGAAGAGGTCCTGCACAGTGAGAAAAGGCAATTAAGGAAAAGACTGAAAAGTAGGACCTCCAGCTCTGGATTACTCCCAGAGCTCTGTGCTAGTCAGGGAAGGAATACGATGACGGTACAGATGAACGAGTGGCTGAGGAAATGGTGCAGGGTTTCAGACATCTGTATCATTGAGATCTCCTCTGGGGAAGGAATGACCTGTACAAAAAGGACGGGTTGCTCCTGAACCCAGTGGGGGCCAATATCCTTGCGGGGACGTTTGCTAGAGCTGTTGGGAGGATTTAAGCTAAGTTGGCAGGGTGTTGGGAAACTGAGCTACAGCGCTAAAGAAGGGGCAGCTCCTGGACAAGTCGATGCAGCGTGTAGTGAAACTGTGAGGATGGTCAGGCAGATGATATAACAAAATTGCAGTCAGTGTGATGAGGAGAAGGGTAACATGGGGGCAAAATCAAAAATGGTGATTAATAATTGTTTAAAAAGGGTTCTAGAAGTAAGCCTAGCAATTATAGACCTGTCAGTTTGACATCAGTGGTGGGTAAATTAATGGAAAGTATTCTTAGAGACAGTATTAATAATTATCTGGATAGACAGGATCTGATTAGGAGTAGCCAGCAAGGATTTGTGCGTGGAAGGTCATGTTTGACAAATCTTATTGAATTTTTTGAAGAAGTTACGAGGAATGTTGATGAGGATAAGGCAGTGGATGTAGTCTATATGGACTTCAGCAAAGCCTTTGACAAAGTACCACATGGAAGGTTAGTTAAGAAGGTTCAGTCATTAGGTATTAATGCTGGAGTAATAAAATGGATTCAACAGTGGCTAGATGGGAGATGCCAGAGAGTAGTGGTGGATAATTGTTTATCGGGATGGAGGCCGGTGACTAGCGGGGTGCCTCAGGGATCTGTTTTGGGCCCAATGTTGTTTGTAATATACATAAATGATCTGGATGATGGGGTGGTAAATTGGATTAGTAAGTATGCCGATGATACTAAGGTAGGAGGTGTTGTGGATAATGAGGTGGGTTTTCAAAGCTTGCAGGGAGATTTATGCCGGTTAGAAGAATGGGCTGAACGTTGGCAGATGGAGTTTAATGCTGAGAAGTGTGAGGTTCTACATTTTGGCAGGAATAATCCAAATAGAACATACAGGGTAAATGGTAGGGCATTGAGGAATGCAGTGGAACAAAGAGACCTAGGAATAACAGTGCATAGTTCCCTGAAGGTGGAGTCTCATGTAGATAGGGTGGTGAAGAAGGCTTTTGGAATGCTGGCCTTTATAAATCAAAGCATTGAGTACAGAAGTTGGGATGTAATGTTAAAATTGTACAAGGCATTGGTAAAGCCAAATTTAGAATATTGTGTATAGTTCTGGTCACCGAATTATAGGAAAGATATCAATAAATTAGAGAGAGTGCAGAGACGATTAACTAGGATGTTACCTGGGTTTCAGCACTTAAGTTACAGAGAAAGGTTGAACAAGTTAGGTCTCTATTCATTGGAGCGTAGAAGGTTGAGGGGGGATTTGATCGAGGTATTTAAAATTTTGAGAGGGATAGATAGAGTTGACGTGAATAGGCTGTTTCCATTGAGAGTAGGGGATTCAAACGAGAGGACATGATTTGAGAGTTAGGGGGCAGAAGTTTAAGGAAAACATGAGGGGGTATTTCTTTACTTAGAGAGTGATAGCTGTGTGGAATGAGCTTCCTGTAGAAGTAGTAGAGGCCAGTTCAGTTGTGTCATTTAAGGTAAAATTGGATAGGTATATGGACAGGAAGGGAGTGGAGGGTTATGGGCTGAGTGCGGGTAGGTGGGACTAGGTGAGATTAAGAGTTAGGCATGGACTAGTAGGGCCGAGATGGCCTGTTTCCATGCTGTGATCGTTATATGGTTATATGGTAATACAGGACTGAAGGTGTTATATTTGTATGCATGCAGTATACTGAATAAAGAAGATAATCATGTAGCACAGTTAGCAGATATGACATCACAATGTCATGAAAGATCATATTTGGGAGCTTAACGCCCAAGGACAGGCAGGTAAGCAGAGGGGGCAGGTGGCTCGGTTGATAAAAATGAGATCAAATCAAGAAGTGACATAGGATCAGAAGATGTACAGTAGAATCTTTGAGGATAGAGTTAAACTGCAAAGACCCTGACGGGGTTACAGTGTATACAGGCTTCCAAACTGCAGTGAGGATGTGGGTGTACCTACATCAGGAGATAGAAAAGGCATGTAATAAGGGCAATGTTGTAATAGTTATGGGAGATTTTAATATGTAGGTAGATTGGGAAAATCTGGTTGGTGCTGGATCTCAAGAGAGGGAATTAATAGAATGCCCATGAGATGGCTTTGCTCACAAGGGCAAAGGGAATTTTGGATTTGGTGTTGTGTAATGAACCATATTTGATTAGGGAGCTTAAGGTAAAAGAACCTTTTGCAGGCAGTGATCTTAATATAATAGACAATATGATCATGAATGACAGAGGGAGAAGATAAAGTCAAACATATCAGTATTACAGTGGATTCAAGACAATTTCAGAGAGATGAGGGAGGAATGGACCAAAGCTGATTGAAGAGGGCGTGTACATGGATGACTATAGACCAGCAACGGCTGGAGTTTCAGGGGGCAGTTCAGAAGGTATATGATAGATTCATCATAAAGTTGAAGTATTCTAAAAGGTGGACTAGGCAACCACTGGCGACAAGCGATGTCAAAGACAACATAAAAAGCAAAGCAGAGGGCATATACAGTAATGTAGAAAGTAATGTGTTGGAAGTTAGAGGATTGGAGAGCTTTTAAAAACAACAGAAGACAACTAAAAAAATAAGGAGAGAGAAGATGAAATATGAAAGTAAGCTAGCAAGAAATATTAAAGAGGATTCCAGAAGGACTTTCAGACGTATAAAGAGTAAAAAAGAGGTGAAAGTGGATATTGAGTCACTGGAAAATGATGCTGGAGAGGCAGTAATGGGGAACAAAGAAATGGGAGATGAACTTAATAAGTATTTTACATCAGTCTTCACTATGGAAGATATTAGCAGGATGCCTGTACTTCATGTGTGTCAGGGGGCAGAAGTGAGTGTATTTGCTGTTACTGTGGAGAAGGTGCTCGGGCAGCTGTAAAATCTAAAGGTAGATAAGTCACTTCGACCTGATGGACTACACCTCAGAGTTCTAAAAGAGGTAGCTAAAGAAATTAGGGAGGCATTAATTAAATGATTCTTCAAGAATTACTTGATTCTGGAATGACTCGGAGAACTGGAAAATTGCAACTGTCACTCCACTCTTCACAAAAGGAGGGAGGCAGAAGCAAAGTTAGCCTGACCTCTGTGGTTGGGAATATGTCCATTATTAAGGATGAGGTTTCGGGGTACTTGGAGGCACATGATAAAGTAGGCAAAAAGAAACAGCATTTATTGGTTTGTTGCCAGGTTTGCAGATGATACAAACACAGTTGGAGGGGCAGGTAGTGCTGAGCAATCAGGGAGTCTGCAGAGGACTTGGACAGATTGGAAGAATGGGCAAAGAAATACCAGATGGTATGTGTAGGGAAATGTATGGTCACACACTTTGGTAAAAGGAATAAAGGCATAAATTATTTGCTAAAAAGAAAGAAAATTCTAAAATCGGCAGTGCAAAGGGACTTGTGAGTCATTGACCAGGACTCCATACAGGTTAAGTTGCAGGTTGAGTCAGAAGTAAGAAAGGAAAATGCAAAAGGACAAAAATATTAGAGCGAGGATGTGATGCTGAGGCTTGATAAGGCATTGGTCGGACCACACCTGGAGTATACAGAGCAGTTTTGGGCCCATTATCTGAGATATAATGTGCTGGCATTGGAAAGGGGTCTGGAGGAGGTTCACGAGAATGATTCTGGAAATGATAGAGTTAACGTATGAGAAGTGTTTGATGGTTCTGGGCTTGTACTGTAACTTAGAAGAATAAAGCGGTTGTCTGTGAAACCTATTGAATATTGAAAGGCCTGAACAGAGTGGATGTGGAGAGGGATGTCCAGTTAGAACAAAGATGAAAAGATATTTCTTCAGCTAGACATTCAGTGGTGAATCTGTGGAATTCATTCCCACGGACACCTATGGAGAGCAAGACATCGAATATATTTAAAGAAGAGTTTGATAGATTCTTGCTTAATAAGGGCATCAAAGGTTACGGGGAGAAGGCAGGGGAATGGGGTTAAGATCAATGATAGATCAGCCATGATGGAATCACAGAGCACACTCAATGGGTCAAGTAGCCTAATCCCACCTATCTGTTATAATTGAATAGACTTTTTTCTTACATCCTTCACGTACATGAGGAGTGAAGATCTTTACTTACATTTCTGTCTAAATGTGCAATATGCAACCATAATAATTTATAATAAATAGAACAGTCAATGTAACATAGAAGTATACTCAGCTCACTGTGAGTTAATCAGTCTGTTGGCCTGCAGGAAGAACCTGTCCCAGAACCTGTTTGTCCTGGCTTTTATGCTGCGGTACCATTTCCTGGATGGTAGCAGCTGGAATAGATTGTGAGTAGGGTAGCTCGGATCCCCAATAATCTTTTGGGCCCTTTTTACATACCTATCTCTGTAAATGTCCTGAATCATGTCTTAATCGACAGAATTTCTGTTGAAAGACAAATTGCTGTACATATCTGGGACTAGGGTGGCATTTTAATCCAGTCCAACCTCCTGTCCTACACACTGCAGCGAGTTTAGCAACAACGTAGAAACAGCTTAGTCAATCACTAACCTGCCAAACAGCTCCCATCCTGCCCTCAAATTCACTTGGTCAAGTTCCAACACCTCTCTCCCCTTTCTTGATATCTCTGCTTCCATCTTCCAATTTAGATTATCTGCTGTCATCTTTTACACACCCACTGACTCCCATAGTTACCTTGACAACACCTCTTGCCACCCTGTCACTTGCAAGGATGCTATTTCCTTCTATTAGATCTTCTGTCTCTACTGCATCTGTTCCCAGGATGAGATTTTTCATCCCATGAAATTCAAGTTGTCTTACTTTTACAAAAAAAAAGATTTCCACTCCACCGCTATCAATACAACCCTCATGAACATCTCTATTTTCAAAATGCCAGCCCCTCACCTCATTCTACCCCTGACGTAACAGTAATAGGGTTCCTCTTGTTCTCATCTACTAGCAAATAAGCCTCCACCTCTGACTTATCACACTTTGCATCTTCCATCATCTCCAATAGGATTCCATCACAAGAGCATGTTCTCCTCCCCTCTACGCTTTCTGCAAGGATCACACTCTCCATGACTCCCTTGTTCATTTGTCTTTCCTCACCGATCCCCCTCCAGGAACCAACCCTGCAACTGTGCTAAATATCATACTCACCCTCGTACCTCCTCTCTCACTCCTATTGAGGACCCTAAGCAATCTTTCACAGATGAATTCATTGGTGCTCTCTATAGCATCTGATGCTCCCAGAGCAGCTTCCTCAACATTGTTGAGACTTTCACTTCATCTGCCATACAAGCCGGGATTCCTGAATGGCCAGCTATTTTAATTCCACTTCCCATTCCCATATTGACATCTGTACATGGCCTCCTATACTGCCAAGTTAAGGCTAAATGCAGGTTATACAACAACACCTGAAATTCCATATTGGTAGACTCCAATCTAATGCCTTCAAAATCAACTTCTCTAACTTCTGGTAACCATTCCTTCCTGTTTTCCTTTATCCCTCAGGCCCTTTACATCTTTCCTTTTCCCTCCATATTTTCCTCTTTTGGTTCCCCATCTCCTTCCTTTTATTTCATAGTCTACTGTACTCTCTTATCAGACTCCACCTTCTTCGGTCTTTTACCTCTTTGGCCGATCTCGTCCCAGCTTCTCACACCTTTGCCACTTTCCCACAGTCCCCCTTCAACTCACCTATCACCCACCAGTTCATGCTCCTCCTCTTCCCCACAACTTTTATTCTGGATTCTGCCCTCTTCCTTAGCAATGAAAGGTCTCAGCCTGCAATCTTGATGGTCATTTCCCTCCATAGATGCTGCCTGACCAACTGAGTCCTCCATCGTTCTGCATGTGTCGTTGAAGATGTCCAACATTTGCAGTCGCTCTTTTGTCTGTATTCCTAAATATTTGTTCCAATGAAAGGACATTGACCTGAAACATTACCTCATTTTCTCTCTGCTCAGATGCTGCTAGAGTGTTGATTTTTCAAATGAAATAAAAGCCTGAGTAGGCTATTTTGCTGCTTCTACATGTCCACTAATCAACACAATCATGACAGATGCTTTCCCTCAGGATAACTTTTCTTCCATTAATTATGGATCTCTGGATTCTATTAATATTGAAAAATCTATCAAGTACTTCTCAAGGTTTTTAATTTTATAACCAATAACATAAGGAAACAGAGACCATTGTCCTTCACCATTTACGCTTAAGAGAACGATTCTCCCTACTATTTCCAATTGAATCTTCGTAACTGAAGCACGCAGCTGTTTGATTAGTTTGCATCTGACATGCTCTCAATTCAGATATAAGGAAGACGTATAGCATATCATGTTGTGCACAAGATGTACACAATGGGCCACTGTTCAAACTAAATGCCACTTTGCACAATTGGTTTTCAGGATTTATAATACAAATGGTGTTGAAGTGACATTTCCTTGGATTTATTCCACTTATGCTCCATGTAGATATAAACAATAGTGGACAAACCATCCTTTTATATAAATACAAGTTCTGTGGTTGTTTGAACTCTGACTGGAAGACAAATTTTATATCTCATATACCGCTATATCACGATATACTTCTTTCAAAATAAGCAGCTGGCAAAACTATGATGAACAGTAAAGCAAGATTAATGCCAAATTCATCCGATGTGAGTAATGTTATATCGTTATACATTAGAAATTTATTCTGGAGTTCTAATCTCATTTGGAGATCCAAAATATATTAACAGGTTCCTATAATGCATCCATGTTATTTTAAGATTCAAGTTTGTTTATTGTCATTCTTCAGTACACCAGTATAAAGAAGAAAAAAATTATTGTTATTCTAGATCTGATGCAGCAAAAAAGCACTATAAGCATGAAGTATACAATAAAATAACACAACAAACTTAAATAAGACTAGCTTATATGCATAGACTGATTGTATGTATAGGAAGTAATGTGAGATACCAGTCCTGCCAAAGGGTTTCGGCCTGAAACATCGACTGCACTTTTTTTCCATAGATGCTGCCTGGCTTGCTGAGTTCCTCCAGCATTTTGTGGGTGTTGCTCAGATTTCCAGCATCTGCAGATTTTCTCTTGTTTGAGATAAGGTGGCTCTGACAGGGAATGGTAAAATAGTGGTGGTGGGAGGAGTGGTGAGGTGGGCTAGTGGATGTTGATCAGCCTGATGCCATGGGGAAGCAGCTGTTTTTGAGTCTGGTGATCATGCCACGAATGCTATATAGTCTCTTCCTTGATGCGAGAGGGGCCTTTTCATATATACAGTATGTCCATGTTGGCAGGTAGGCCGGGGCCTGGTGATGCATTGGGCAGTTTTAATTACCCATTGTAGAGCCCTCCTGCGCACCATAATGCAGTTTTGAAACTTTTCTTATGCTTTGAAACATTATAGATGTGCATAGGGGTGTGAATGTTGTGAGTTTTCCTGAAGTCAATAATCATCCCCTTTGTCCCATTGACAATGAGGAAGTTAGTGCCTGGCAACAGGCCTCGAGCTCTTCCACCTCCTCTCTGTAGGCAGTCTCGAAATTGTTTGTGATGAGCTCCACCAGTGTCACGTTGTCAGCAAATGTGACAATGTGATTGCTCGGGCGTCTGGCTATGCTGCTGTGTGTGGGCAAAGCCTGCAGCAGTGGGCCCAGCACACGGTCCCTAAGGGGAAAATGCGTGGAGGAAGACGGGGAGGGAGGAGTGGTTGTGCATCCTGACGATCTGAAATCTGTCCGTTACGAAGACCAGTTGCACAGTTGTGTATTTAGACCGAGGAGTAGCACCAAGGTCTGTGGGATAATAGTGTTTTGTGCCAAATCGAAATACAGAAAATACAGTGTTGCGCATTAATCATCAAAGGGAAGATGTGTATTTTACACAGGTAAGTGAGTTTGTAATGAATGAATAAATAATACAGAAAACATTACTAAAGCAGATTGTGTAATTGCTAGAGGTCTGTCTGCTCTGGAAATAATACTGCCACTTAAGCATCCTTGTTAGAAGACATTATAGATTCATAGATTATTATTCAGACTACCATCAATGTCTAAAATGATGCACGCTACATGGAGTGGTGCAATGATTGTTATTCAACAAATAACACAGAGGTTGGACTTCATGATTTGAAGATACAGTTTTAAAATCCCACTGCAGCAACTGTGTCATTTAAATGTAATTAGTTAATCAAATCTGGAATTAAAAGCTAGTGTTGGATTTAGTGACCATGAAACCTACTGATTATCATTGAATAATCTACCTGGTTCACTGGCTTCCTCAGACAATCAGGGTTGTATGTGTTTCCAGATGCATCTACATGATTGACTCATAATGCAAATTAAACAAAACTGCAGATGCTGGAAACCTGAAACAAAAAATACAATGCTGGAACCTCCTAGTAGATCAGGCAACACCAATTGATTTTTAACTTCCCTCTGCAGTTGCCATCGAGTCATAGAATACCACAGAGAGAAACAGGGCTTTTGGCCCTTCTAGTCCATGCCAAACTATTATGGATAATTCCATCGAACTGCACCCGGACCATAGCCCTCTTACCCCTCAGGTCCATGTACCTATCCTAATTTCTCTTAGATATTGAAATCAAACCAGCATCTACCACTTCCGTTGGCAGCATGTTCCACATTTTCACCACCCTCTAAGTGAAGTTCCCCCTCATGTTTACCTTAAACACTTCCCCTTTCAACCCTAACCCATGACCTCTTGTTCTAGTCACACCCAACCTCAGTGGAAAACGTCTGTGTGTATTTACCCTGTCTGCACCCCAGAACAATTCAGTTCAAGGACAACTGAGGATATGCGATAAGCTGGTTTTGTGATTGACACCCACATCCCATTAATTAATTTATAAAGAAATCAGAAAGCAACCAGAAGCACCATTTAGTTCCAATCAAAGGTAATTTACTTACAACACTATTGAGGTGCTATAAATATTGCTGCTTTAAAATAAAGCCTTTGTGCAGGAAATGCCATTTTCTTACTCTCATGATGCACACAGACTACAGGCTCCATTTTGCATCCACCAAAAGACCAACGATGGATGGTCACAATGTGGCCCTCTGTTGGTCAAGGTCGGACTATGAATGTTCTGCCCTAGCTACCTACGTTGTTGGTGCATCGCCATCTGTACGAGACCAATGCGAGAGTGGCAGTTTTAGTTCGAAAGGAGATGTAGCGTTCCTTTCTACGGGCCCATTTGTCTTCAGCTGCTTTTAGGAATTCTACCTTGCCTAACTTTAGCTGTCGTTTCAGGGTGCTTCTGCATCAGGTGCGGTCGGCTTCATGTCCAGCACCGTTGTGTCCCAAGTGCAGACATCCTCGTAGCACAGTTGCTGGCGGCCAGCAGTCCTCTTGCCTGAGGCCAGCTCACTGTCTATGTACTTCAGGATGCAGCCATCCTGTGTGTGGCAGACATGGGCTAGCCAGCGTAGCCCACTCTGCCTGAGCAGGGTGCACGTGCTAGGGAGGCCAAGCACGTAGCTAGTGCTAGTGACACAAGCGTTGTACACTGCCGTCATTATTTTGACCGAGAGTGTGGAGGTCTCCCATGGTGAAGCAGAGTTGGTGCAGCCTTCCCAATGCGCTTGTTGAGTTCTGCATCCAAGGAGGGATTGTCACTGATGATGGACCCCAGGTATGTGAACTGATGAGTTGCTCAGGGCCTTCCCTGAGGCCAAGCTGCTGATGAACAACATCAAGTGAGTAATTATCAGTGGTAATGACTTACGGTGCCTCTGTGTCTTTTCCAAAGATATTTGGCTTTTTCAGGCAGATAGACAGACCAAACTCCTTTCAGGCCTGGGAGAAGCAATCCATCAGGCTCTGGAGGTGCTGGAGAGTGTGGGTTGTGGCTGTTACATCATCAACTAACAGTCTGTCTCCCATCATAGCCCCACGCCTTTTGGTTTTGGTTCTTAGGCAGGGCAGGTTTAAAAGCCTGCCATCTGATCAAATGTGGAGCTAGATCCCCTCTACTTCAGTACCAAATGTATGCCTCAGGAGAAGGGCAAAGAAGATCCTGAAGAGCACTGGGGCGAGAACACAGCCTTGCTTAGTACTGTTGCTCATGTCAAAGGGCTTCAAGGAGCTGCAGTTGTATTGCACAGTCCCCTCCATTTTGTTGTGGATTTGGCCATGCTCAATAGTCTTGGCAGGCAGACTATCTGAGAGAGATCTAAAAGAGCCTGTCTCTGCTGACCCGATCAAATGCCCTGGTGAGATCAATAAATGCAATGCAAAGGGGCATCTTTTGTTCTCTGCAGTTCTCCTGCAGTTGCTGGTGAGAGGAAATAGCATCTATAGTTGACTTTCTAGCACGGAAGCCACTCTGTGACTCTAGATAGACATATTCAACCAACATGCATGAGTAGATCACAGAAATTCGGGCAAAATCTCTGCCTACAACATTCTAGAGGGAGATGCCCCTGGAGTTGTTATGGTCCCCTCTCTTACCTTTGTTTCTGTAGAAGACAATGATCTTGAATTCCCTCATATCCTGTGATGCCGCTCCTTCCTGCCAGCGCAGACAGACGACTTGGTGCAGTAAGGTAGTAATGCAGTGCTTGTTTGGGTTGGGGGAATCCCATCATTGCTCAGTGCCTTCCCTGAGGCCAAGCTGCTGATGGACTTGGTGACTTCCTCTCGGGTCATCTCTGCATCCAGTTCTTCCATTGTCAGCAGGGACTCAATGGCGTCCAAGCCTGAGGAGGTGACTCTGTAGTAGCAGTCAGAGTAATGTTCTATCCTCTTCTCCATGTGCTTGCTCCTGTCTTTGATTATTTCTCCATTGATAGATTTGAGGGGAAGCACCTTATTCTGAGAGGGGCCAAGGGTTTCCTTGAAGCCATCATGCATATCCCTGATATATCCTGTCAGTGCTGCAGTCCAGATGTCTTCACTGAGCTGCAACCAGTACTCATTGGCACGGTGTCTGGCAGTCTGCTGAACCTTACTTCTAACAGCTCTGAGCATCTGTAGGTTCCTCCCAGTTGGTGAATGCTTATACTCAGATAGGGCAGCACGTGGAGCTTCAATAATGGGCTTCTTCCGGTTGGATCTGTCTTCAAGCCAGTCGTTTCTTTTTGAGGTCTTCTTCCCAAAGGCAGCTAAGTCTGTGCTGTAGATGATATTCCGCAATCATTCCCATTTCTCTGTTACCGTTTCCCAATGGCCAGACACTCAGTTCTGTCATGATGGACTTAACAAACTGCTCCAGCAGGTCTGTGTGAGACATCCTGCTGAATCAATGCGAGGGTTCCCTTCTTGTTTAGTGCGATGGAATTACTTTGACTACAGTCCAATCTTGCAACACACCAATGAATGCTCTGTGGTACATTCTGCACTATGATAGGAATTTGTGAAAAGTATGCTGCTGAGGAAGGAGCGCCTGATGTCAATGTCAGGAGTGAGGGTGTCTCTATGGAATGCTGTGTTGAAACTTGGTCTAGAAGTATGAGCTAGTGATACATAGAACATGACAGGTGTAGAACTCCAATAATCAATATCTGCTCTTGTTCATCTTGACTAGGCCAAATTCACCTAGTCAGGAGGGCCATGAGCCAGTCTGGCACTGAAGTCACCCAGGAGAACAAGATGATCTTTGCTGGGAGTATTCCTGATGATAGCTGCATAATTTTTATAAAACTCATCCTCTGACTCAAATGAGGAGCGTACACACTGACGAGAGTAACTGGACCTTTGGTTGTGTTGACGCGAAGAGTAAGAAGTCGCTCAGATCCGTTGCTGCCCGGTTCCACCATCTTCAACAAAGTTTTCCTCCCTGCAAAGCCTATTCCATGCACTCTGGGCTCACCGGGGCCCTTGCCTTGCCAGAAAAAGGTGGTATTTCTCTGTCATTGTGCCTGAGTCACAGAAGCATTAATTCAGCAAATGTGTGATTGCAGTTCATTTTCATGTGAGACTGAGCTGCGATAATTAATTGTTCATTGGTGAAGTGGCTGAAGAAATCACAGGAAATGGTGATCTTTATAAGTACTGGACTAAGTTTTTTATATCATAATAGAGACTTAAGGCTGACAATGTACGGTATGTACACCATTTACAACAATGTATGTCTTCCATTAAGTTATGGATTAATATTTAATATACCAATGAGTGGTTGCATTATGTTCACTGTGAAATTGAAACATTATAGGCTGGAATTATTTTGCATTCTTTGTGTGAAATAGATGTCTTAAATATATTCCATACCTCAGTGTGCCAAGTATTCATGAATTATATGGAGTATTGAAGCACAATCAAAATTGCTATAATCTTGTATTTGGACCTTGATTTTATCACTAAATGCACACAACTCTAAAGTGTTCATTGTGAAAGCGAATAAAAAGTCAATTTGGAGAATTGAAAAGTTGTTGGATCTGAGAGAATTTACAGTTATTTTATTATATCCACCCTCTTTAGTGCTGGACAGGAGAAATGCCTCTAGTAATCACGATTCGTTTTTTTTAATCCATTTCACTCCGTACCTGACCATTGCAATAAGACATTTTGATGCAGCTTGTGCAAATTCAGATGAGAAGTTTGTCAAACACTTTGGCAAAATTGAGTAGGGTAGAAATTGATTTAATAACACTGTAGAATGTGTGCAGTACATAAGTGCAATGTAGTAACATTGAATTCTGTTTATCTCAATGGAAATGAATTACAGAGGCAGAGTTCAACACACATCTGATGATGTTACAACATTGATGTATTTGCTATATTCTACCAGGAAAATATTTCTGTCACAGCCTCCAACTATTTCAGCTTATGAGGTATGAGGCCACAATGCTGTCAAAAGATGTTGTGTATATTTCCACCAGCAACCGTCTCAGTTACTGACAGGTAATATTCCCTATTTGGGAAGGTTCATAGCTCCCAGCTGAAGAAGCATCCGTTTCATTTTAATACAAGTTGTTGCCAACTCTGTACTTCCCATAACAGGCAAGTCCTCAAGTGCAAGGGATCATAAAACAATAAAAACTCCACAGGATGAAAGACTCTTTTAATCAACAAACACATTGCCAAGGTCAAATCCAAGTCAATAGACAATAGACAGCAGCTGCAGGAGTAGGCCATTTGGCCCTTCTAGCCAGCACCGCCATTCACGGTGATCATGGCTGATCATACACAATCAGTACCCCGTTCCTGCCCTCTCCCCATATCCCTTGACCCCGCTATCTATAAGAGCTCTATCTAACTCTCTTGAATGCATCCAGAGACTTGGCCTCCACTGCCTTCTGGGGCAGAGCATCCCACATATCCAGCACTCTCTGGGTGAAAAAGTTTTTCCGCATCTCTGTTCTAAATGGCCTACCCCTTATTCTTAAACTGTGGCCTCTAGTTCCCATCAGCGGGATCATGCTTCCTGCCTCCAGTGTGTCCAATCTCTTAATAATCTTACATGTTTCAATCAGATACCCTCTCATCCTCCCAAATTCCAGTGTATACAAGCCCAGTCGCTCCAATCTTTCAACATATGACAGTCCTGCCATTCCGGGAATTAACCTTGTGAACCTACGCTGCACTCCCTCAATAGCAAGAATGTCCTTCCTCAAATTTGGAGACGAAAACTGCACACAATACTCCAGGTGGGGTCTCACCAGGGCCCTGTACAGCTGCAGAAGGATCTCTTTACTCCTATACTCAATTCCTCTTGTTATAAAAGCCAGCATGCCTTTAGCTTTCTTCACTGCCTGCTGTACCTGCATGCTTGCTTTCATTGACTGATGTACAAGTCATCTTCTGCTGGCCAAAGTCTGCCCTAATACAAGCGGGTATGTAACATTCTCCTCAGCTTGTCAGCCACGCATTTCTTCAAATTAAACCTAAGGCTTCTGTCCAGGAAACTTGCCGCTTATAGTTGAACTGAAGAGCTCTCATGCAAGTTCTCTTTTGAATAACAACAATTAGATTACAAGCCTTTTTAAGGCCAAGAATTTCTAACTGATAACATCTTCTGTTTGTTACTGAATTATATTTATTAGCTTTATCAGAGGTTGATATGTTATGGTGTATGTAATATCTGTAATTTGAAATGAAATCTTGGACAGACTAACTGGCAGAGTGGTTAAGCTGATTTATTACGCACTGTACTTTCTTGGAGAGTGTTGAGATGAATGTTTCCCTTTTGATCTCAACAGTAACAACGAGATGTGTGACTTCACCAGGGTAAAAATGCACAGAATAGAGAATACTCCAAACGTATTCTGACCAATGCCTTATAAAGCCTCATCATCACATCTTTGTTTTTGTATTCTAGTCCTCTGGAAATGTATACTAGCATTGCATTTGTCTTCTTTACTATGAACTCAACCTATAAGTTAACTTTAAGGAATCCTCCACTAGGGCTCCCAAGTCCCTTTGTACCTTTGATTTCTGAATTTGTTCCACTTAGAAAGTAGTCTATGCCTTTGTTCTTTCTGCCAGTGTACATGACCATTCATTTTCCTCTATAATATTCCACCTGCCACTTTTTTACTCATTCTCTTAATCTGTCCAAGTTTCTCAGGGGCACAGCTTAGTGAAGCCAGACATTCACATTATCTCCAGTGGCCAGGGCAGCCATTGATCATCTGTGAGAATGTATTTGATGCTGAAGACTGAAAACCTGGAATGAAGGTCATGGCCTATCAATCAGCTCTGATCTTTGACCTTCCTTGTTGTTTTGAGAGATAGAATACTTACATCAGCCACCTGAGAGATCTGTTGCCTACACTGATTCTACAAAATCCTCCGAATTCTCTGGAAAATTAAGTGAAATAACTTTTCTTTCCACTCCCAGACTAACATTCTAAGCACTAAGGCCCTAAGTGCACACAATGGCCCCCATAGGCAAGGCACATCATTTAAATGCCATCACCAGGAAAAACAGAACATTCTTACCAACTGTTCATCACTCAAAATGAACAAACAACACTGAGAACTTTTGACTCTTTGAGTTGTTTGGGAAACCCAGCAGAAGCCGTAGACGTGCTCCCATTCTAGCCACTCCCATAATCCCCACCAAACACCTTGTGCTCCACTTGTGACATTAGTCTAGAGGTTTCACTTGGGCCTCACCTCCCACCACAGAACCTCCACAGAACAGGGATGGAAGCAAGTCATCCTTGACCCTAAGCAATTGCCAAGCAAGTAGTCTGGACAACAATAGAAGCTTTCAGAAGAAAAAGCACATAGAATTGATTTCTACCATTAGTTACCTAATCTATGCAAAGAAGCATGTGTTGATATTGGCGAAATAACAGAAATAACAGAAATTGGATTGGTTGACATTTTAGATCGCTGTTATTTAATAAGAGCCAGACATTAGATATGTGCAGTTTTGCAGCAAGTTTAGTTGGAGAGATTAGGGAATTTGGCAAGAACAAATGGGGAAGTCTATGATGACGTGAATGGAAGCAAAATTAAATAGGAAAGTGGGAAATGGTTTGAAAATGAAACATATCCATAATGAAGCTCAGCACAAGGCTCCAGAGGGCCATAAATGCCAGCGTTAGAGTTGCTATCAGCAGCTGGTGTCTCACAAATAGTGATTCTGAATCAAAAATAATCTGTAAAAATTCTTTTGGAATGAACATTGCCTGTCCCGAATGTGTACCCTTTGTGATCAATTATATTCCGTCTGATTAGTGTTAAGGTGAGCTACTGCTCATGGCATTAGAATACACTCCTGTTTGTGTTCTGATCAGTGAGCTAATCTCTGTAGTAGCTGCCAGTAAGGAGCATTAAATTCCTGAATGCACAATTATGTGACAGAGAGGAATGGCATCTTTGGAAATTAGCCAGAGTTGCAGCAACTAATTAGTTACACCATGGCTCCATTTAATTCATTCATGAATGTTAACATAGTCGGCAATGCTTTCAGTTATCAGTCACTCGTAATTGTCCTTGCAAAGGTGCTGGTGATTTGCTGTCTTGAACTGCTGCAATCTTATATTTTATCTTTCAGATCTCTTCTGTCCAGAGCGAATCTGTGAGCTGTATTAGCAACAGCGAGATGTTGCCACTCCATTTCCACTGCCATCAAGGTCTTATCAAGTAATGATATCTGGGTTGGTAAAGTTACTGAAACCCTCACTGCATTATGATACTCCTGCAAAAGCTTACATATTAAACTGTGAAATGCTTAAAGGGGATGGTTTTGAGAAGACAGGTAAGTTATTTGGTTTTAATTACTCAGTTTCATTATCTGTTCTGGTTCAAACTGAACCCGAGAGGGAGAGGTCATTTTGAGGTCCTTCTCTTGCCCAGAGCAATAGCACTGCTGAGGGCACTGACCACATCCCATTCTTCACAACCACAGGAATGAAAT
The DNA here is from genome assembly GCF_030144855.1 of Hypanus sabinus. NCBI lineage: Eukaryota > Metazoa > Chordata > Chondrichthyes > Myliobatiformes > Dasyatidae > Hypanus > Hypanus sabinus. The sequence continues at coordinate 23,140,324 of NC_082725.1, read as the reverse complement.
ATAAGTTGACCTCTATTGATAAATCTTCTGCTCAAATATGACTGACTTGCTTTGAAAAGGTAGTTACCTTTGATTGTACCAATGTATGTTTCTAGATCAGGTCATGGTGGATTTAATGTTCTAGTTCTCTGAATGGAGTATATTCTGACCATTCCTTCTCTTAAGAATGCATTCTTTTGTAAATCTTGCAAACATTTTGGAACCTTCAATGGTTTTTAATTCAGAGCAAGAAAGCTGTGAGTGAACGGCTGATTTTTCGGAGCGAAGGGAGTTATTTACTACTCAGGGTTAAAGAGAGGTGAGACTGCGCAGGCGCATGACGTCAGCCAGTAGAGTGTGAAAGGTTTAAAAAGAAGACTGCCCTATCCAGTGGGCAGCGTTGGGAGAGGACACCGGAGTGAGACGTGGCAGAGTGACAGGGCTTTGGCTCAACTGGCTTAGGCGGTAACGGGATGAGGCGAGGTAGGCTTAACTGTGTTATTTGTGGAAAGGAGGATGTATGTGTGTGAGGCCGGTTTTCTGTGCTCAGTGTCAGATGTGGGGGGCCCTGGAGTCTCTCAGCCTCCCGGATGACCATATCTGAACCAGGTGTGTCGAGCTGCAGCTCCTGAGGGACCGAGTTAGGGGACCCTGGAGATGCAGCTCGATGACCTTCGCCTAGTCAGGGAGAGAGAGGAGGTGATAGACAGGAGTTATAGGCAGGTGGTCACACTGGGGCCATGGGAGGTGGACAAGTGGGTACCAGTCAAGAGAGGGAAGGGGAAGAGTCAGGTACAAGAGAGTACCCCTGTGGCTGTACCCCTTGACAATAAGTACTCCTGTTTGAGTACTTTTGGGGGGGTGGGAGGGACAGCCTATCTGGGGGAAGTGGCAGTGGCCATGCCTCTGGCACAGGGTCCGTCCCTGTGGCTCAGAAGGGTAGGGAAAGGAAGAGGAAGACAGTAGTGATAGGGGACTCTATAGTCAGGGGTTCAGACAGGCAATTCTGTCGATGCAGGAAAGAAACTCGGATGGTAGTTTGCTTCCCAGGTGCCAGGGTCCAGGATGTTTCAGATCGCGTCCAAGATATCCTGTGGTGGTAGGGAGAACAGCCAGAGGTCGTGTTACATATTGGTACCAATGACGTAGGTAGAAAAAGGGAAGAGGTCCTGAAAAAAGACTACAGGGAGTTAGGAAAGAATTTGAGAAGCAGGATGGCAAAGGTAGTAACTCGGGGTTACTGTCTGTGCCACTCAACAGTGAGAGTAGGAATAGAATGAGGTGGAGGATAAATGTGTGGCTGAGGGAATGGAGCAGGGGGCAGGGATTCAGATTTCTGGATCATTGGGACCTCTTTTGGGGCAGGTGTGACCTGTACAAAAAGGATGGGTTGCACTTGAATCCCAGGAGGACCAATATCCTGGCGGAGAGGTTTGCTAAGGCTACTGGGGAGAGTTTAAACTAGAATTGTTGGTGGGGAGGGTGGGAACTGAATGGAAGAGACTGGGGAAGAGGAGGTTAGCTCACAAATAGAGAAAGCTTGTAGACAGTGCAAGAGGGAGGATAGGCAGGTGATAGAGAAGGGACGCGCTCAGACCAAAGGCTTGAGATGTGTCTATTTTAACGCAAGGAGTGTTGTGAACAAAGCAGATGAGCTTAGGACATGGATCAGTACTTACAGATATGATGTGGTGGTCACTACAAACACTTGGATGGCTCAAGGACAGGAATGGTTACTTCAAGTGCCAGGTTTTAGATGTTTCAGAAAGGGCAGGGAGGGAGGCAAAAGAAATGGAGGCTTGGCACTGTTGATCAGACATAGTGTCACAGCTGCAATGAAGGTAGACATCATGGAGGGATTGTATACAGAGTCTTTGTGGGTGGAGGTTAGGAACAGGAAGGGGTCAATAACTTTACTGGGTGTTTTTTGTAGGCCGCCCAATAGTAACAGGGATATCGAGGAGCAGATAGGGAAACAGATCCTGGAAATTTGTAATAATAACAGAGTTGTCATGATGGAAGATTTTAATTTCCCAAATAGTGATTGGCATCTCCCTGGAGCAAAGGGTTTAGATGGGGTGGAGTTTGTTAGGTGTGTTCAGGAAGGTTTCTTGACACAGTATGTAGATAAGCCGACAAGAGGAGAGGCTGTACTTGATCTGGTATTGGGAAGTGAACCTGGTCAGGTGTCAGGTCTCTCAGTGGGAGATTATTTTGGAGATAGTGATCATAATTCTATCTCCTTTACAATAGCATTGGAGAGAGATTGGAACAAACAACTTAGAAAAATGTTTAATTGGAGTAAGGGGCATTATGAGGCTATCAGGCAAGAAATTGGAGGCTTAAATTGGAAACAGATGTCCTCAGGGAAAAGTATGGAAGAAAGGTGGCAAATATTCAGGGAATAGTTGTGTAGAGTTCTGTATAGGTACGTTCCAATGAGACAGGGAAGTTATGGTAGGGTACAGGAACCATGGTGTACAAAGGCTATAATAAATCTAGTCAAGAAGAAAAGAAAAGCTTACAAATGTTCAGAGAGCTAGGTAATGTTAGAGATCTAGAAGATTATAAGGCTAACAGGAAGGAGTTTAAGAAGGAAATTTGAAAAGCTAGAAGGGGCCATGAGAAGGCCTTGGCGGGCGGAATTAAGGAAAACCCCAAGGCATTCTACAGTATGTGAAGAGCAAGAGGATAAGATGTGAAAGAATAGGACCTATCAAGATTAACAGTGGGAAAATGTGTATGGAACCAAAGGAAATAACAGAGGTACTTAATGAATACCTTACTTCAGTATTCACTATGGAAAAGGATCTTAGTGATTGTAGTGATGACTTGCAGCAGACTGAAAAGCTTGAGCATGTCAATATTAAAAAAAAGAGGATGTGCAGGAGCTTTTGGAAAGCATCAAGTTGGATAAGTCGCCGGGACCGGACAAAATGTACCCCAGGCTAATGTGGCAAGCAAGTGAGGAGATTGCTGAGCCTCTGGCGATGATCTTTGCATCATCAATGGAGACAGGAGAGGTTCCCGAGGATTGGAGGGTTGCGGATGTTGTTCCTTTATTCAAGAAAGGGAGTAGAGATAGCCCAGGAAATTATAGACAAGTGAGACTTAGTGGGTGGTAAGTTGATGGAGAAGATCCTGAGAGGCAGGATTTATGTACATTTGGAGAGGTATAATATGATTAGGAGTAGTCAGCATGGCTTTGTCAAGGGCAGGCTGTGACTTACAAGTCTGATTGAATTTTTTGAGGATGTGACTAAACACATTGATGAAGGAAGAACAGTAGATATAGTGTATATGGATTTCAACAAGGCATTTGATAAGTTCCCCCATGGAAGGCTTATTGAGAGAGTAAGGAGGCATGGGATCCAAGGGGATATTGCATTGTGGATCCAGAACTGGCTTGCCCACAGAAGGCAAAGAGTGGCTGTAGACGAGTCATATTCTGGATGGAGGTCGGTCGCTAGTGGTGTGCCTCAGGAATCTGTTCTGGGACCCTTACTCTTTGTGATTTTTATAAATGACCTGGATGAGGAAGTGGAGGGATTTGTTATTAAGTTTGCTGATGACACAAAGGTTGGAGGTGTTATGGATAGTGTGAAGGGCTGTCAGAGGTTACAGCAGGACATTGATAGGATGCAAAACTGGGCTGAGAAGTGGCAGATGGAGTTCAACCCAGCTAAGTGTGAAGTGGTTCATTTTGGTAGGTCAAATATGAAGGCAGAATATAGCATTAATGGTAAGACTCTTGGCTGTGTGGAAGATCAGAGGGATCTTGGGGTCCAAGTCCATAGGACACTCAAAGCAGTTTTGCAGGTTGACCCCGTGGTTAAGAAGGTGTATGGTGTATTGGTCTTCATCAATCGTGGAATTGAATTTAGGAGCTGAGAGGTAATGTCGCAGCTATTACCTCTGGTCAGACCCCACTTGGAATACTGTGATTAGTTCTGGTCGAGTCACTACAAGAAGGATGTGAAGGAAGCCATAGAAAGGGTGCAGAGGAGAATTACAAGGATGTTGCCTGGATTCGGAAGCATGCCTTATGAGAACAGGTTGAGTAAACTCAGCCTTTTCTCCTTGGAGCAACAGAGGATGAGAGGTGACCTGATAGAGGTGTATAAGATGATGAGAGGCACTGATCGTGTGGATAGTCAGAGGCTTTTTCCCAGGGCTGAAATGGTTGCCACAAGAGGACACAGGTTTACTGTGCTGGGGAGTAGGTGCAAAGGAGATGTCAGGGGTCAGATTTTTGCTCAGAGAGTGGTGAGAGCGTGGAATGGACTGCCAACAACGGTGGTGGAGACGGATACAATTGGGTCTTTTAGGAGGCTTTTAGATAGGTACATGGAGCTTAGTAAAATAGAGGGCTATGGGTAAGCCTAGTAATTTCTAAGGTAGGACATGCTCAGCACAACTTTGTGGGCCAAAGGGCCTGTATTGTGCTGTAGGTTTTCTAAGTTTCTATGTTTCTAAATTCTAGTCTCTTTCCGTTATCCGTTTCAAGCTTGTGGTTTATCTGGAACTTTATTGTGGTTGTGATTGCAACTTAAGGCTCTGCTATTGAGTGAAGTTATAAAAATATTGGTGGGAGGATTCTGGTGAGGGGGAATGTATAAAGATAAAAAGACAAAACAACAAAACGGGTAATGATAGCCGGAGTCAATCAGGAAGTGACAGAGCATGCAAACATACAAGCGTATCTCCCAATTAGTGTAGGAGCAAGGAAAAATTGTAAAAAGGAAACACTGAAGATTCTTTCTCTGCAAGGTAGATGAATTAGTAGTACAAATAGAAATAAATGTGCATGAGGCGAGACAGTTTGGCTCTCTATTCCTTGGAGTTTAGAATGAGGGGTGATTTCTTTCAGAGCATAACTAGACTTGGCTGGGTTAATATAGATTTCAGTGGAGAGTCACAAAGGGGAGGCACGATAGCGTAGCAGATAGCACAATTGCATTACTGCGCCAGCAATCACAGATAAGGGTTTGATTCCTGCCACTGTCTGTAAGGAATTTGTACATTCTCCCAGTGACCACGTAGTTATCCTCAAGGAGCTCTGGTTTATTCTCAGATTCCACAGATGTATGGGTTAGGATTAGTAAGTAGTGGGTGTGCTTTGTTGCCACCATGTTGCCCCCAGCACAACCCTCGCTGATTTGACTGAACACAAATGATACATTTCAATGTATGTTTCAAAAATAAAGCTGATCTTTATAATCTTCAACAGGGACATATAACTGCAAAGTCAGTAGTAGGAATAAGGCTAGAATGAATAATAACATGACATCAGGGAAGTTAGATGATAATAATAGGACTAAGCACAGTTGGCATAGATTCTCGAAAGAGAAGTTGTGTTTGGCAAATCTATTAGAGTTTTGAGGTTTTACCCAGCAGAATAGAAAAACAAAATATGATGCATCTGGACATTCAGAATGTTTTTAATACGGTTTACAAAAGAGATTCTAAAACAAATGTAGAGCTTGGGAAATTGGGGAAAAGATGGTGACTTGGATCAAGCATGATGCTAATGAACAGAAAACAGAGAAATAAATGGAACATCTTTGATTTGTGGTCGAGGGTGGCCTTGGCAAGTGGTGTGTCACAGGGACCAATGCAGATTTTCTATGCCAATGATTGTACAAGGGCAACTGTGTAAAATATCCATCTTGCTGATGAGACAACGCTCAGTGGCGGAGTTGGCCATAAGGAGAATGCAGAAAGTCATCAGGTAGTACTTGCAGAAGGAAAAGTAGAGTTGGCATTTCACATGGAAGAAATGGTTAACTATTCATTTTCCACAAACGCAGTTTAACCTGATTAAGTGCTTCCAGCATGTTCCTTTTCTTTCAAGATTATGGGCCTTTGATCTAGAAGTATTGAAGTTGAATCCCATCATACTGTGCCTATAAAGAGTATTCACACCCTACCCTCCACCTCCAAAAGCTTTCATGTTTTATTGTTTTACAACATTGAATCACAGTGGATTTATTTCAGCTTTTTTTAACATTGATCAACAGAAAAAGACTCTTTCATGCCAAAATAAAAACAGATCTCTACAAAGTGATCTAAATTAATTACAAATACAAAACACAAAATAATTGATTGCATAAATATTAACTCCCTTCAAGTCAGTATTCAGTAGATGCTCCTTTGGCAGCAATTACAGCCTTGGGTCTGTGTGGATAGGTCTCTGTCAGCTTTGCACATCTGGACACTATGGTTTTTCCCCTGCTCAAGCTGTCAAATTGCACGAGGATCGTGAGTGAACAGCCCTTTTCAAGTCCAACCACATATTCTCAATTGGATTGAGGTCTGGACTCTGACTTGGCCACTCCAGGACATTAAGTTTGTTGTTTTTTAAGCCATTTCTGTGTAGCTTTGACTTCATGCTTGAGGTCATTGTCTTGCTGGAAAACAAATCTTCTTCCAAGTCTCAGTTCTCTTGAAGACTGCATTAGGTCTTTCCTTCAGGATTTCCCTGTATTTTGCTGCATTCATTTTACCCTCTAATTTCACAGCCTTCCTGTGCCTGCTTCAGTGAAGCATCCCCACAGCATGATGCAGCCACCACCGTGCTTCACGGTAGGAATGGTGTGTTTTGATGCTGTTCAGTGACTCGGAAATTTTCTTGTATCCATCTCCCGACGTGCTTTCCAATAACCTTTTTGTGGAGTTGCTTGTCGTGTTCTTTTGTCATCATGGTGTATTTTTTGCTTGGATACCAACTCACCAGCAGTTGGACCTTCAAGGTACAGGTGTATTTTTATTACAAACAATTGAAACACATGCCTGTTCACGGGCATCCAAAAGCAGATCTCCATTTAACAAATTTTGGGACTTCCAAAACCAATTGGCTTAACCAGTGAAAATTTGGCATGCCATATTAAAGGGCATAAATACCTATGCCATCAATTATTTTGAGTGTTACGTCTATAACTAATTTAGATCACTTTGTAGAGATTTGTTTTTACTTTGACACGAAAGGGTATTTTTCTGTAATCAGTGATTTAAAGAAAGCCAAATTAAATCGTTGCGATTTAATGTTGTAAAACAATAAAACATAAAAACTTTTGGGGGGGGGTTAAGTAATTTTTATAGCTCCTGTAGCACTTGTTGAATTTAAATTTAAGTAATTTGAAAAATATGGAATTAATTGCGCAATCTCTCTGAACAACAGATATGTTTGATACTTAGAATATGAAACTTAGATTTGTTGCTTAAATCAAAACCTGTTTAACTAATGACCTTTAGGTGAGAAAGTTAGCCATTCCTACTCAATGTGATCTCTCTGTGATTCCTCACCCAGAATATAGTCAACCGTCAACTTCTTTCCGGTCTCAGATGCAGTTAAGGGTGGGTAATAAAAGACTGTGTTCCCAATGATATCTGTCTGGTAAGCAAATAGTTAAAAATATGCAATTTAAATGCTTTTTACATATATTCATCAATACACTTGTTCAATTCTGGAAAAATTCTGATCGTCTCCAAAGCACTTTTCTCATCTTTACACTTGGAAATTTAGAAAAGAAAACATAATTGTTTTAGCTTGGTAAACCAGCTTATATGTCTCTTTAAACAAATTTTGTAAGATCACTGCCTATTTTCAATACCAAGTGACTGGGTATGCATCTTCAGGGATATTCTTTATTCTGATGTGGTGTATACAGTAGAATGGAAAAAATTTACAGTAATTTCCCTTCTGGTATTATAAGCAGGCAGTGACTTTGCTGGAACAAAAGTTCTTTGTAGAGCAAAATGTGAGCTTTTTTTTTATCTTAATCTAAAACAACTATGTTTTCTTCTCACTTTCTCTGTCTAAGAACACGCCTGTCTGTGGCAGCAATTAGATATTGATGTCTTTATTGATTCCATTCATGTATAGGGCTCCAGTTTAAACAGTCTGTGTTTCAACCTTCAAGCTAAAAACTGCATGTTGACATCGGCCTACACGAACATAACACAAGAATTATGAAAGCTCAGAGATCAAGGTACATTTATTATCAATGTATGTATACCTTATACAGCCTTGATATTTGTCTCCTTATAGGCAGCCACAAAACAAAGGAACCCCAAAAGAAACCCTTAAAAAAGAGAAGTCCATCAAACACCCAATGTACAGAAAGAAAAAAAAAACGAATTGTGCAAGCTATAAAAGTAAGCAAATAACATTCAATCCTACAGCGAGAGCAGGCCACAGCCTCAGTTCAGTGCAGAGCTGAGTAAACATTGTGGAACAGTGAGCAGAACTGGGCAGAACCAACCCATCCCGCCAGTACAGAGACCCTGACCTTTTCAGACTGACCCAGCGCTTAAATCGTCCAAATATTGTGCCGTTCCTTGCTGTCAAACTACTCTGGGACTGGACCCCGTCGCCATTGTTCAGCCGCTAGCTGACCTTTCCAATCGGCCCAGTGTTTAAATCGGTCTTTCCTCACTCACGGAAACATCTCAACTCTACTTTGAGCCCACTTGCACTCAGTTCTCTATTGTTAGTGGGTATCATATTCATAAGGTGTTATTAATAAGGTATTTAGTTGTTCTCTTCCTTTTGATCACTGTCAATAAGTAGTTGCTGGGCTTCACCAGCACCATCTTAAACCAGGTGAAGAGACTCATTAGCATAAGCCAAATGAAGTTAGGAAAACATGTTGGAGCAAGAGGTAAAACCTTTGAACACTGAGTGGAGCAGAAATTTCCTAAGGCCAAGGGATGTAACTGTCATGGTCCAGATCGATTCCCCTTTAAATTTAGTTAGGTTGCGATCGGGACCATTAACTCCTTGTTCCCTTCTAATTCCGTTTCACGCGTCCCTTGAGCTTGGCAATCAAGGTAATCTACCCTCGACCCGAACTGGCAGCTTATAAGCCCCTGGCTTTAGTTGTTTGGGGCAAGAGTGTTAAGAAGCCTTTGCAAGTCACCGCCGCTACGACAAGCCAGAGTGATCCAGCCCGCATTGGAGTACCAGCAAGTCGCCTTCCTGCGCCAGAGTGTAGTCCAGGCTCCTCAGCGAAGACAAAGGGAAGCAGAGCCGATTGAACAGAGGCTGCCCCCAAGTAATGAATGGCTTCTGATGCCATTGCTTGCGCGAGGAGCTTGTGCCCCAGATTCTGCTGCAAGGAGTGACTCGAGATCACCAGGAAACATAAGCTATTCACCAGCATTCTTCACTAAACTGGAAAATACTTCCCCAACAGTGAAGTCAAAGAAACAGGAGAATTCCTCTGGCGGCGGGGAGTCTGACATTGCTAATGCTCCACCTGGGACTGAGATATTTAACCTTCCTGCGGTTACCACATCAGGTGTGGTTTCATACAAGACAGGCGGAGTCCTGACTCAACGTTCATGCCCATTGTCCGTGTCTACCCCTCGAAGAGTCCCGGCTTGGTGCCTGAGTTGAAGGCGGAGTCCCGGCTCGATGTCATGCCCAGTGTCTGTGTCTACCCCCCGAAGAAGAGTCCCGGCTCAATGCCTGATCTGGAGGTGGAGTCCTGGCTCAACGTTCCTGCCCATTGTCTGTGTCTACCCCTCGAAGAGTCCTGGCTCGATGCCTGATCTGAATGAGGAGTCCTGGTTCAAGATTCCTTGTCCTGTGTTTTGGTGTCCATGTTTCTGGCTGCAGTGAATCAAGGTCCTAGTCTCCTAGTCCAGGGTCTGCGACAATCCAGGTTCCACATTCCCGGCTGCAGCGATCCACAGATTCCAGTCTCCAAGTCCAAGGGCCGTGGCGGTCCCAGTCCCCAGGGTCCCAGTCATGGCCACAACGATCCATGTTCCCCCTGTCCGAGTCCAAGGGCCATGGCGGTCCCAGTCCCCAGGGTCCCAGTCATGGCCGCAACGATCCAGTCTCCATGTCCAAGGACCGTGGCTGTCCATGTTCCCACTCTCCAGGTCCAAGGACCATGGCTGTCCATGTTCCCCCTGTCCAAGTCATGGCCACGGCTGTCCATGTTCCCTGTTTCTAAGTCCCAGGTCCACGGCAATCCAAGTCCTTAGTCCCCTAGTCCGAGGTTCATGTTCGTCTTTGTCTTCCTTGATTTCACGATCTTTTGTGTAGTGAGTAATAAACACTATTTTATTGTACCTAAGAAAGATGTGTTTGTGTCCTGCTTGTGGGTCCACTCCCAGCACCCTTGTCCCTACCTCGTGACAGTAACCCCCCGACGACCTACAGGCGTACAGCCATTGTGTCTATATTGAGACAGCTTTCTTTTGAACACAATGAATTTTAGAAAATCAGATGTATTCATTCCTCTCTTATCAATGAAAACAGAGCAACTGTGTCTACTGGACAACCTCGATCTCCATCCTAAGGCAGACATTCACATTGTTCCCTCCAGCTCTCCTCTCTGCAACATTTCTCTTTCTCATTTTCCCAATATTATGTATGGTATTTGACCTGAGATATTAACTCTGTTCCTCCCTCCACTGATGCTGCCTGACCTACTGAGTGTCCCCAGTGCTTTGCATTAGTACTTCATTGAGCTAGATGATGATGATTGGGTGGCCCGGTGATTAAAGAATTGGATCAGTCATAATCTGAATAAGTTATTTAAGTAGCTTCCAAGGCAATATGGCCTGCTCGTGCTATTTTTTTATCACCTCTATCATCCAGTTAACTATCGCTCTTCTGTAATTTGATAATTCAACCAAATGGCTAGCAAAGATGCAATAAGCTCTACAGTCTCTTCAGGGCTGTGTCTTTGCTAGCCATTTGGTTGATTCATCAAATTACAGGAAAGTGACAGTTAACTGGATGACAGGGGTGATTCTGAGAGACAGTAAACAGGAGAAGGAGAACAGGAAGAGTCATGTGCAGAGCCTAAGCCAGAATGCCTAAGCAGGGCAAGAGTTAAGAGTTGAGGTACTGTTTCCATTTCATAGAACATTACATAGTCATTGAGTCACAGAACACTACGGCACAGAAGCAGGTCCTTTGGTCTATCTAGTCTGCACCTAGTTACTCTTCGTAGTCCCATCAACTCACATCTGGATCATAGCCCTCCATACCCCTCTCATTAAAGTACTTAACAATAATCTTCATACATGTTGGAATCAAACCCATATCCACTTCTTCTGGAAGCTTATTTCCTACATGCTACTGTCTTACTGAAGATGTTTCCCCTCAAGTCTCATGGAGTTCTAGAACACAGGCCCTTCAGCCTATGTAGTCCATTCCAAACCATTAATCTTCCTAGACCCATTGAACTGCACCCGCCTACCCTTCTCAAGCATGTATCTATCGAAATTTCTTTTAAGTGTTGAAATTGAACCGGCAGCCACCTCTTGTGTTGGCAGCTCATTTCACAATTTCATCACCCTCGGTGTGAAGAAGTTCCTCCTCATTTTCCCCAAGTATTTCATCTTTCACCTTAAACCCATGTTCTGTAGATGTAGTCTCACCCAACTGCGGTGGACAAAGCCTGCTTGCATTTATCTATACCCATCATAACTTTGTATACCTCTATCAAATCTCCCCTCCAATTTCTACATTCTAGTCCTAACTTATTCAACCTTTCCCTTTATCTCAGGTCCTGGAGTACTGGCAGCAAATTCTAAATTCTCTCTGTATACTTCAATTTTATTTACAACGTTCCTGTAGATAGGTGACCAAAACTACACACAATACTCCAAATTAGGCCTCACTGATATCTTATAAAATTTCAACATAACATCTCAGCTCAATACACTGATTTATGAAGGCCAATGTGTCAAAAGCTTTCTTTATAACTCTATCTCCCTGTGATACTACTTCCAAGGAATTATGGATCTATATTCACAGATCCTTCTGTTCTAGCGCTGCCCTCAGTGCCCTAATGCTCACCATGTAAGACATATTCTAACTGGTCCTCCCAAAGTGTAATACTTCACACATTTCTGCATTAACTTACATCTGCCATTTTCCAGCACATTTTTCCAGCTGGTCCAGATCCTGCTGCAAGGTTAGATAGCCTTTCTCACCGTCCACTACACCCCCAAATCTTTGTTTCAGCCACAATCTTGCTGATCCGGTTTATCACATTATCCTCCAGATCATTACTATAGATGACAAACAACAATGGATTCAGCACCGATCCCTGTGGCACTCTACTCATCACATGCCTCCAGTCAGAGAGGCAACCATCTGCTATTATTCTCTGGCTTCTCCCAGGAAGCAAATCTCTAATCCAGTTTAGTACCTCATTTTAAATGCCAGGCAACTGGTCCTTCTTGACCAGCCTCCCATGTGGGTCCTTGTCAAAGGCCTTCCACTGCCTCGCCCTCATCAACATTCCAGGTAACTTCCTCGAAAAACTCTATAATATTGGTTCCACACAAACTGTCATGCAAAAAGCCATGTTGACTATCCCTAATCTGTCCTTATCTATCCAAATACTCATATATCTGGTCACTTAGAACACCTTGCAATAACTTTTCCACTACTGATGTCGGGCTCACCAGCCTATAATTTTCTGGCTTATTCTTAGAACCTTTCTTAAACAACAGAACAACATTAGTTATCCTTCAGTCCTCCAGCACATCACTAGTAGTTAAAGGATGTTTTAAATAACCCCTGCAATTTCTGCACCAGCCTCTCACAGGGTCCAACAGAACACCTTGTCAGACTCTGGGGACTTATCTACCCTGACTTGCCTCAAGATGGCATCTCCTCCTTTGTAATCTGTATAGGGTCCAAGACCTCACTGCTGCTTTGCCTCACTTCTATAGATTCTGTGTCCATCAGCTGAGTAGATACAGATGCAAAAAAATCCATTTAAGGTTTCCCCCATCTCTTTCAATTCTACACATTTATTGCCACTCTGATCTTCCAGAGGACCAATGTTGTCCCTTGTTATCCTTTTGCTCTTAGTATATCTGCAGATGACCCTAGGACTGCCCTTTACCTTGTCTGCCTTCTTTTAGCCCTCCTGATTTCTTCCTTAAGTGCTCTCGTCCATTTCTTATATTCCCCAAGTACCTCATTTGTTCCTTCCTGCCTATATCTGCTAAGCAACTCCTCCTTTTCCTTATCCCGGACTTCAATATCTCTCAAAAACCAAGGTTCATTAAATCTGTTATCCTTGCCCATTATTCTGAGAACAGACAAACTCTATACTCTCAAATTTTCAATTTTGAAGACTTCCCACTTACCAAGAACACCTTTGCCTGAAAACAACCTGTTCCAATCCATGCTTTCCAGATCATTTCAAAACTGACCTTTCTCCAATTTAGAATTTCTACCTGAGGACCAGACCCATCCTTTTCCATAATTACCTTGAAATAAATGGCATTATGAGCACTAGATGTATAGTGTCTCCCTACACAAACCTGTCACCTAACGTGTCTCAATCCATAAGAGATCTAGTACCACACACTCTTTAGTTGGGATTTCTAGGTACCGATTAAGGACATTTTCATGAACACATTTGACAAACTCTTTCCAATCCAGCCCTTTTACAGTATGGCAGTCCCAGTAAATATGTGGAAAGTTAAAATTACCTTACATTTCTTGCAACAGTCTGTGATCTCTCTACAAATTTCAAGTCAAGTTTATTGTTGCTTAACTGTAAACATGTATACTGTCAAATGAGAAAATGTTTCTCCAAACCAGGGTGTAAAGCACAGTAGTACAGATAACACAATAACTAATGAAAGTAAGGATAAAATCTACAGATAAATTCCACATAAATAAACAAAGTAAAGTGCATAAATTAAATATTGTAAGCTCCAGAGCAGACTAACTGGTGGCACTTTGAATGCGATGTGCTGGGCTTTCAGAAGCATAATGGCCTGAGGGTGGTCTAAAATATAATACCAGTAACCTGGTCATAACTTCCTTGTTCCTCAATTCTACCCATAAATCCTCGCTAGACAAGCTTTCCTATCAGTCCCGTCTGAACACTACCATGACATTTTCCCTGACTAGTAATGCCACCCTTAAATATTTTACTTTTCACCCTTAACCTATGATCTCTATTTCTTTTGAAGCATTGTTCAGAAAAAGACCCTGTCAGTAAGTGGTTTGAACCTAAATCATTGGTGCTATGAGGCAGCTGCTTTACTAATGAAATAAATCCCAAAAGGATTACTGAGTTGCAAGAGGAAAGCACATAAACATATGAAATAACTGAAGAAATAGACCACTCTGTCCTTCCAGCCTATTCTGGCATTTAAAAAATCATGGCTGATATGATAGTAACCTTAAAGTATGTACTGTACTTGCCTCAGAAGGAGTGCAGTGAAGATTTATTAAACTGGTTCCAGGCTGGTCAATTTCAACTATGAGAAGTGATTGAGTAGAGTGCAATTGTACTCTCTAGAGCAGAAGAACAAGAGGAGATCTCTTGATTATGCAGCACAGTGATACAGCTAGACAAGCTGCTGCCCCACAGCGCTAGAAACTTGAGCTCCTTCCTGACTGTGGGAACTGTCTGTGTGGAGTTTGCATGTGGCAGCACGAGTTTCATCCAGGTGCTCCTGTCTCCGTCCACATCCCAAAGATGTATTGGTTAGTTAATTGGTCACTGTAGATTGCTGGAGTGTGCAGGTGAGAGGCAGAATCTCAGCATAGCTGATAACAATGTGGGGGGAATTAAAAAAATTATTAATGTATACTCAGTGGCCACTTTATTAATGTATACTAGCCACTATTATGTTTGTTAATGCATACATTTAATCTGCCAACCACGTGGCAGCAACTCAGTGCATTAGAGCATGCCGACATGGTCAAGAGGTTCATTTGTTGTTCAGACAAAACATCAGAATGGGGAAGAAATCAGAATCACTTTATTGCCTGTATGTAAAACATATCAGAACTGATTGTGGTTCGGAACCAAGCACAACATACTGGACCATAGCATAACAGGCAACACAATAGCAACCAACAATTTACAGAACAATAGTGCAAACAGCTATGAGTAATCAAGAACAGTCACATCAATATTCAGACTTAAATAAATATGAACATATGAACAGACTCAATAATTATA